>NC_062533.1:3373305-3410805 GCF_022655615.1 Tachysurus fulvidraco
CTCTCTCTCTCTCTGTGTGTGTGTGTGTGTGTGTCTTCTTGAGTCTCTCTGTCTGTTGCCCCGATCAAGAGACTGGTTGCTAAACAAACAGGATACAGAAACAAAAAGTCTTTTAAAAAAGAGAGGATTCGCCCGCGGCTGAACACGTTTCAGAATAAAGCCTTACAAATGCAGGCTGAGACCACAGACCACCGCAAGAAACCCTGTCCTGACTGTCCTGCGGTGACCTGGACAACAGGACACATGCAACTTATACACTTTTACACACCTTGCACTTCTCACACATCTCATACTGTACACCTGACGAATGCATATTTAACCCATGATGCCCAGGTCTCTTTAATGGTCCGGTCCGGCGTATAAACGACTGCGCGGGACACTGGGGACAGCTGACGGGTGCCGGAGGTGATCGGTTCTGCTCTGCTGCACAGGCACAGTAAGTCCAGATGGGGGTGCTAGAGCGATGGAGGACATTTGTTATTAAATGGAATAAAAGTCTGTTGGATTTTTCATAGGGTCAGTTAACTTCCTGTTTACTTGCTGCAGTTTTATCCTTCACTCTCTGTCACTGAGAGCTGGGCTTCATAATAACAGCGGTCCCCGTTCTGTCTATCTGTCAATCATCCCGTGTCCACATATTTCTGACCATTGATTAAGATTGTGATCCTTATCGAGTAAAGCTGATAATAACAGGGCTGAGGTTTATATATATATATATATATATATATATATATATATATATATATATATATATATATCGTACAGCTTTAATTATTTAAATATGTTTATTTACTTTGCAGTATTTCAAGCCGTTTGCATTTTTTTTAATCTAATAGGTTTTTTTAACACTAATCTTTTCAAGTGAAAACAAGACTGGTGTCAGTATAAGCACATCAGGACTAATTTGGCTTTGGGATACATCATAATAAAATGATTGTTCTGGGAGTTTACACGATACATTATATCATTATGGTTCTTGTTGGAAACAAAGAAAGCTTGATTTGATTTATTGCGACTCCGCAGTGTGCCATATTCCAGTCTGGAGTTTTGGAAAATTCTCCATCTGAAATGTGATTAGCCCGAGTGTGTCCACCCGCCGGCATTTCCTGATTGGCTGAGTGCCTGGTTATAGTTTAATAAACCAGCAACAAGGAGAACGTGAATGTGCTGGCGTCTAATTCACAGGCTCACATCCTAACGGTCCTGGCAGAGGACGAGCATCACTTTGCTTAATCTTACCCTTCCTGACAAATTAAATAAGCTCTCATCTGGTTCTTATTAGTGGCGCATTACTGATAATTGCAGAGGTATTTACAAACACCGCTAGCTAGTCCAGTGCTCACAGGCTCTCGGGTTAGCGCAGCAGGCCTACGGTACCTGCCGCAGCACATAATAAGGCTTTTTACCTCACTGTACTATAATTTGCGCCAGCCTTAAGCGATTTAACGAGGGTTTGATGGTTCAGTTCTTGTGTTTTTAACATGCAGCCCGAGAGTTTTCACTGGAGTGAGCGAGTGCTTGAGTGTGGTCGTTAAAGCAGACGAAAGGTTTTCAAAATCGGATTACTGCCACTCACAGACCAGCGCTCGAGAACGCAAAACCGGGCCGAGGCTCCAAACATGACCTCACATACAATACACGTCTCCTGGGACAGAGACGTCCTTGAAGGAATCGGTATCATTGCCTGATGAAGTGAAGAAGAAGAAGCAGCGATGACATAAACGTATTGAAATGAGATGTAGGAAAAAATCTGACAATGCTTAATGTCATTATCAGTTTTGCTCATTAACAATCACAGTCTAAACGAAGCTACATCATGACAATGTCAATGTTTAAAGTATAAATATAAACTCTATAAATATTATATTATATAAATATTATAAATATAAAGTATAAATATAAATTCATTCTCTACCGCTTATCCGAACTTCACGGGTCACGGGGAGCCTGTGCCTATCTCAGGTGTCATCGGGCATCGAGGCAGGATACACCCTGGATGGAGTGCCAACCCATCACAGGGCACACACACACTCTCATTCACTCACACACTCACACACTACGGACAATTTTCCAGAGATGCCAATCAACCTACCATGCATGTCTTTGGACCGGGGGAGGAAACCGGAGTACCCGGAGGAAACCCCCGAGGCACGGGGAGAACATGCAAACTCCACACACACAAGGCGGAGGCGGGAATCGAACCTCCAACCCTGGAGGTATTTTTTTTATTTCATTTTAAAAAAAAATATAATCAGCTCTACTCCTCTCTTCTGTTTCTGGGTTAGTGATCATTCAGCTACAAGAGCATTAGTGAGATCAGACACTGATGTTGGAGTGTGTGTGTGGGGATTAGTGATGATTCAGCTACAAGAGCATTAGTGAGATCAGACACTGATGGTGTAAGAGTGAGGAGGTCTGGGGTTCAATCGGTGCTCCAGTTCATCACAAAGGTGTTCAGTGGGGTTGAGTCAGAGTCAGGGCTCTGTGCAGGACGCTCGAGTTCTTCTACTCCAACATTAACGATGTCATGATGGAGCAGTGTTTCTTAAGTTCTTTACTTTCAGTGAAGAGAAATTATACATATATGCGTAATGGTCAGGGGTGCACATACTTTTGGCCATATCCTTCATTATTGTTCCTGTAGTTTCTCACTGCCTCTCGAAACGAAGTGTGAGAACTGGGAGAACTGCGAGTCTGGTGATATCACCGCTGTCTACATTCATTCCCACAGCTGTTCCATTCTCTCCATCAGCTCTCTCCACCTGACCGCAGTGTAACGTACAGTATCAACAAATGAGGATGTAAATGTAATGAGAACCAGGAATATCAGTTCTCCACAACACCGCTGCGGCGCTCGTTCAAATGGAACGGATCGAATAAAAGCATAAAAACGTTTATTCATAAATCATAAATCTCATAACTGCCTGAAAAATGACACCCGATATCAGGCTTTCTTTTTCTTTTTTTTACATTTAGCTAAGATCATTAATTTGGAATCTTAAATCAGCCCTTAGCCTCATAAAGACACACACACACACACACACACACACACACACACACACACACACACACACACACACACACACACACACACACACACACACACACACACCTGCCATGTCACGAGTCAGCTTTCTGTTTTCGTGGTGGTTCAAAGCCGTTGTCTTGACAGTCCGGCATAAAGAGATTTGTTCGGAACTGAAAAGCTTTATACAGCACATATTTCTGTGTTGCAGAAAGAGAAGCCAAATGGCCCATCAGGAAAAGATTTACGAGCTGTGAACTCCGATTCAAGACAAAAGTGAGTCATTGTAAAAACATACAATCTGTAAACCTGGTCTTTTTTTTTTTTTCAAATTCGCTTCAGATATTTTACACACGACCGTCACGCACGCTTCTGGAAGATGGAGCTCATCCAAAACACACTGATATATTAGTAATAACGAGGATAAATGAACAGGAACCAATTAGCATGCTAATGAGATCATGACAACCGGTCGCTATGCTACTAGAGAGCTTTGGGTGAAAGAAATAGATTTGGGGAAATCGTTAGGAAGAGGAAAAGTAAATGATGGCGTTCGGGCAGACGGTCTGGAGAGAAGGAGTTCGGGTCAGAACTGGGTTTAACGTCCGGCCTGTGCTGTCTGTACGGTGACTCGGAACGCTGATGGATGAAAACTGGCACGTTAGGGAGACAGGTTCCATTTAATTAAAAGCAGATTGCTCTGTGATTTAGTAGCATTTTCGATTGAGGAAAAGACCAGGCCGATCTCGCTGTCACTCAGGAATTTGACCGCGCCGCGTTCGTCAACCGAAGTCCCATTAAATCTGCAAATCTGAAATCTTTCTTTGTAATTATCTTGCTTTTGCAGCACAATTTGGCTGGTGGGCGCTGAGATTTACAGAGCACGATTCGGTCCGGAGGCTGCGCGACCTCTGTAAACGACTGCGTCTTTAGCGTACGGTAATTTCCGCGTTACTCTGTCCGCCGAGTGCCGAAGCGATTCATAAAAGGATCGAGTTTTTTTTTCCTCCTGTTCAGTCTGTGCATTTTTTATTTATAATTTTTTCCATATGGCCTTAGGGAGCA
Source organism: Tachysurus fulvidraco (assembly GCF_022655615.1). NCBI lineage: Eukaryota > Metazoa > Chordata > Actinopteri > Siluriformes > Bagridae > Tachysurus > Tachysurus fulvidraco. The sequence goes on from NC_062533.1 coordinate 3,377,396, forward strand.
GTAAAATAAAATAAACTGTAACTGTAAAAAAAAACAGCTCAGTAATTCTCTCTCTCTCTCTCTCTCACACACACACACACACACACACACACACACACACACACACACACACACACACACACATTTACATTTTCAGCATTTAGCAGATTCCCGTCTCCAGAGAGACTTACATTTTTTATCCTCTTTTTTTTTCATTTATTAATTTTTTATTTCTTATACAACTAAGCAATTGAGGGTTAAGGGCCTTACTCAGGGGCCCAGCAGTGGCAGCCCGATAGACCTGGGATTCGAACTCACAAGCTTCACACACACACACACACACACACACACACACACTGACACACCTGGATCTCAGTGTGTAAACTCACGGTTCTTATCTGTACACTAAACATCTCCAATCATGAGCTCTTCCTCTCATGATAAATGACACTTTAAACCAGACAGTTCATTCATCCAGACTAATTAACCCTCAGAGCTCAGAGGAGTGGCTTGTGTTGTACAGAGTAAGAAATCAGTGCAGCGCGTCTCTCCCATACAGTGCTACGATGGGCTAGATCGGCTCTGAGCACTATATTATCATTATCAACCATGACTGTCTCCATAATTTACTCTGCATGGTGGCTCTGACCCTTTGATGAAGGCTACAGATTTACTGCATGTCCCTGGCTTCAATTAAGCAGTCTGGTCTCTCTCTCTCTCTCTCTCTCTCTCTCTCTCTCTCTCTCTCTCTCTCTCTCTCTCTCTCTCTCTCTCTCTCTCTCTCTCTTTCCCTCTCTGAGAGAAAAACCAGCAGGAGGCGCAATACCACTCACGCCACCAGGTTTTCCTCCAACTATGGAAAAAAGGAAAGAACCTCTACACCTCGTGTCTCTCTGTCACCTCCCCTGACCCCCTTTGTGTCTTTCATGTCCTGGCACAATATTGGAAACGAAGGCAATTTAGACCAAGCGTATCAGGTATCACGTTCATGTCAGAGAATAATAACCCAGCAATCCCGGCGAATCTGATTAAGCCGGAGGAAAACGAAGGTAATGGTGGAAAAAGGAGGGGGGAAAAGCGCCAGAGGGCACGGAAGGATTTCCATATGTATGTATAAAGTCAGGAGAGGATCCATGTACAGAGCCACATGTTTACCGTTATATATTCCTGCTCTGTGGATCCGTTGGTTCAAAATAGGAAGCGAGACAGAACTAGCAGCTTCACAGCTCGCACCTCGCCTTCAGTACTCGTACTCGTGTGCACATGTATAACAAACAAAAATAAGTGAAAGTTACTTTCAGGTCCAGAGTAATCGTAGGCTTTCTGTCTGTACCACGAAAGCCACGCTGATTACGACAGCTCGATACGGAAAGGTTCACAGCCAGGCCGCGAAAGCGAGGAATAATCCCGCCTTGACAGAGCCTGTCAAAAAAAAAAAAAAACTCCAGCTTCCAGGAAAACCTTTTGTAATGAGGGCAAAATAACAGATTAGCGGCTATAATTTGTCCGAAGGTTTTAACAGACAAAATTATACGCAAACCTTCTCTTCATATCAGTCTGAATATTTTTTGCGGTCAGTTGATTCCATAGGTGTCCAGATGCTTTCCATCTGCATATTTCTTTTAGACTCAGCAATAAGAGCTATTTAAAAAAAAAAAAAAGGTATTTTGACTTTTGAATGTTTTTTTCCCCAACTAGGTCTCCATCACACCGCAGAGATGTTTGACATTTACAAATGGTATTTTGGCAAGATCGTGTTTCTTTTTGAGCTCGCAGGGGGAAAGATTGCCTCTTTACACTGACAGATCTGTAGACTGCAGCTTACAGACTGAACGTGTCACATTAGCTCAGTCCAAATCAAAATTCCTCTCTATCATCCAGCAGGACAAAAAAACAAAACATCACTGCTTTCTCCTGCCTGTTTATAGCATCACACACACACACACACACACACACACACACACACACACACACACACACACACACACACACACACACACACACACACACACACACACAAACACAGTATTTATTTATACAAAATTAAATTCTGATCTCTCTTTTTGTGTGTGTGTGTGTGTGTGTGTGTGTGTGTGTGTGTGTGTGTGTGTGTGTGTGTGTGTGTGTGTGTGTGAGTTTGAGTTTTTTTTCTTTGTAGAAAGAATTTGTACAAAGAATTAAAATCTCTCTCTCTCTCTCTCTCTCTCTCTCTCTCTCTCACACACACACTCACACACATACACACACACACACACACACACACACACACACACACACACACACACACACACACATATACACACATACACACACACACACACATACACACTCACACACACACACACACACACACACACACACAAACACACAAACACACACACACAAACACACAAACACACACCCAAAGAATTTATTTATACAAAATTGTGTGTGTGTGTGTGTGTGTGTGTGTGTGTGTGTGTGTGTGTGTGTGTGTGTGTGTGTGTGAAGTTTGAGTTTTTTTCTTTGTAGAAAGAATTTGTAGAAAGAATTAAAATCTCTCTCTCTCTCTCTCTCTCTCTCTCTCTCTCTCTCACACACACACACACACACACACACACACACACACACACACACACACACACACACACACACACACACACACACACACATTCCCCCCCCAAAAAAGAAAAATTGCACCCTTCCACTAAGGCCTCCAGCAACTTGAAGGGAGCAGCACTGAAGTTATATCATCACCATGATACTCTGGCTCTCTTCCCAGAAGGCATTCTGCTGCACGCAGTACAGATCCAGTCATGTGCTCTGTGCATTAGACCTGGCAGACCCCCTCTGTTCAGAAGACATCCCTTAGAACCCAGCTGTGCATCCCACAAAATCCAGCTGTGGAGGTCTTAGCAAATAAGACCCGTTTGCCTAGGCGTGTTTGTGTGAAGTCCGTTAAACAGACTTAAACAGCCTAACTAGAAGTTTCAGAAGTTCAGAAGTGAAGAGATTTGAATGAACGAAAAACATTAAATACTGAGATGCATCTGATGATATCCTGATGATGATCTCCTCACGTGGGCTCAAAACATCTCAAATAACGGCGCCGTAAAAAAAAAAACCCCGACAGGAAACAAGACCCTACCTTCTCGAACTCCCTCAGACTGTGGCTCTGCAGCGGTGGGCCTTTCTCAGTTACGCCGCTGGAGAGATCTGTGTGTGAAATAAAATAACATACATGATACTCAAGAGATGTGGTTTATTCTGTAAATACACTTATTTCTTATTTCTAAATAATGTGCTAACTAGCATGCTAATAGTCAACACTCTTGCTATGTGCTCTGCTGAGACTCACTCACTGACCTACCTCGGGTCACGGGGAGCCTGTGCCTATCTCAGGCGTCATCGGGCATCGAGGCAGGATACACCCTGGACGGAGTGCCAACCCATCACAGGGCACACACACTCTCATTCACTCACACACTCACACACTACGGACAATTTTCCAGAGATGCCAATCAACCTACCATGCATGTCTTTGGACCGGGGGAGGAAACCGGAGTACCCGGAGGAAACCCCCGATGCACGGGGAGAACATGCAAACTCCACACACACACACACAAGGCGGAGGTGGGAATTGAACCCCCAACCCTTGAGGTGTGAGGCAAACGTGCTAACCACTAAGCCACCGCCCCCCCCCCCCCCCACTGCTGATACTGTATAAGCGAACGTTAGTGACAAACTGAAACAACCTGCTGATTCACTGATTACGAAAGGAGGCATGCGAACCAGGCGGCACCCCAACGAACATTTCTATTCATTTTAGATTTATGTACATAGTGAAACGACAGGACACAAAAGTCAGCTCGTCACTCATACACACGTCTAGAGTTTTATAAACAGAACCAGGAGTAGACAGCTGAATTGTGCCAAACCGTTTAAAAAAAAAAGCCACCAGGGAAAGTTCCAGGAAAGGCCTCAATGGGCTACAATGATGTGTTTCTTTTTTCCTAAAATGGAGGAGAAGAGAGGTCTCCGGGTGCATAATCACTGCAGTATTGGCAGAGCAGAGACTTCTTACAGTTCTTATAAAAATAATAATAATAATAAAAAAAAATCCCATGCGCAGACCTCATTAGAACTTATTAGAGGTTGTTTTAATATGTGCCAGTGATGTGTACTGGAAGTGCGCCTAGAGCTTCACCAAGGTCTTGTGCAAGGTAAAGAAACACAGCGCAGCGTCAGGCCAGAAAAGTGACTGTATTAATAAGCTGAATTGTCCCAAGAGTTACTGTTAACCATTAGTATTAGGAGCTTATTAAAGGGAGTACAAACTTATAGTGAAAAAAATACAGTGGTAGGAGAGGAATGTTAGGCAGTGTGAAAATGAGGTGATGGGGAGGGGGGGGTAAGTGTGTGTGTGTGTGAGAGAGAGAGAGAGAGAGAGAGAGAGAGAGAGAGAGAGAGAGAGAGAGAGAGTGTGTAAGTGAGAGAGAGGGGGGAGAGATAGAGAGAGAGAGTAAGTGAGAGAGAGAGAGAGAGAGAGAGAGAGAGAGAGTGAGAGAGAGGGGGGAGAGATAGAGAGAGAGAGAGTAAGTGAGAGAGAGAGAGAGAGAGAGAGAGAGAGAGAGAGAGAGAGAGAGAGAGAGAGTGAGAGAGAGGGGGGAGAGATAGAGAGAGAGAGAGTAAGTGAGAGAGAGAGAGAGAAAGAGAGAGGGAGAGAGAGAGAGGAGGGAGAGAGAGAGGGAGAGAGAGAGAGAGGGAGAGAAAGAGAGGGAGAGAGAGAGAGAGAGAGACCCATCAAGTGACCCCCTATCTTTCTGTCCTAAAGCCATGAACTACTAAGACCTGAGTGTAAACCTCTCTGCCTCCTTATCCTGAGACTTACTCACCTCACCAAAACACTACAGTCTCAGAGTACAAATTCGAAACAAAAGGAAAAGAAAAAGAAAAAGAAAAAGATTATTGGACACAAATAACTAAATCCCTAAACAAAATGAGATCCCTACCTGACCTTATATTGACAAATAATTGAAGCAACAGACCTAACCACTGTAACTAACCACACACTGAGGATCTCGCACTGAGACCTCGACTAAAGAAGAAAAAGATGAATTCTGCCTGATTGCAGCCACAGATGTGACTGTCTGCCTCAACCTGAGGAACAACCAAGCCTCATGTTCCACACCTTTATATAATTATTAATAATACTATTGTTGTAATTCTAACTATTATTGCTCTTTCTTTTCTTTCTTTCTATTGCTCCTTATACTTTAGTTTACTGAGAGGGGAGAGAGAGAGAGAGAGAGAGAGAGAGAGGCGAGAAAGAAGAAGAGAGAAGAGAGAGAAGGAGAAGTGGCGGGAGAAGAGGGAGACGAGAGAGTCGAGGATGAAGGGAGGAGAAGAGGAAGAATGAGAACAAGAAAGAGGAAGCAGAATGACTGGGAAGGGGAGGAGAGGAGGGAGGGGAGAGAAGAGAGAGAGAGAGAAGAAAGAGGAGAGAGAAAGAGAGAGAGGCAGAGAGAGAGAGAGTGAGAGAGAGAGAAAGAGAGAGAGGCAGAGAGAGAGAGATAGAGAGAGAGAGAGAGAGAGAGAGAGAGAGAGAGAGAGAGAATGAGAAAGAGACAGAGAGTGAATGAGAGAGAGAGAGGCAGAGAGAGAGAGAGAGAGAGAGAGAGCATGCTGGGAAGTGACTGAGTGTTAAACTGCTGCGTGTGGAAAATGTGTAGATGTGAAATAGCATCACTTCATCTCTATAAAGGAGTGGCGGACTAAAAGAACGTGTATAGAGACGTCATTGTGGCTGAACTCACCGTCCATCGGAGTCCTGCTCTTAGGGATGTCTTCTCTATTCCCAGTGCAGTGTCTGAAACAGATAAACATACTGTAGTTATTCTCTTAATCTCATATATATAAGACATGACAGCGACTTCTTTTATATCTCATGACAAGATGTTTCTATATAGTTACGGAGCTAAATAATTCGATTAGACTTCATTCCGATTCCTTTATAGTCGCATCAGACACATGTATATTTGCGAACACTTGGCCCTCATGTTCATATGTGTCTGTTGATCGTCTCATTCCAGATTTATTCCCCCTGTGTTCGCTGTTATAACGCGCTCCAATTTTCTGTGAAGCCTTAACACTAGATGTTGGAGTGTGTGTGTGTGTGTGGGGATTAGTGATCATTCAGCTACAAGATTTTGAGATCAGACACTGATGTTGGAGTGTGTGTGTGTGGGGATTAGTGATCATTCAGCTACAAGAGCATTAGTGAGATCAGACACTGATGTTGGAGTGTGTGTGGGGGGATTAGTGATCATTCAGCTACAAGAGCATTAGTGAGATCAGACACTGATGTTGGAGTGTGTGTGTGTGGGTGGGGGGATTAGTGATCATTCAGCTACAAGAGCATTAGTGAGATCAGACACTGATGTTGGAGTGTGTGTGTGGGATTAGTGATCATTCAGCTACAAGAGCATTAGTGAGATCAGACACTGATGTTGGAGTGTGTGTGTGGGGTGGGATTAGTGATCATTCAGCTACAAGAGCATTAGTGAGATCAGACACTGATGTTGGAGTGTGTGTGTGGGGGGGGGATTAGTGATCATTCAGCTACAAGAGCATTAGTGAGATCAGACACTGATGTTGGAGTGTGTGTGTGTGTGGGGATTAGTGATCATTCAGCTACAAGAGCATTAGTGAGATCAGACACTGATGTTGGAGTGTGTGTGTGGGGGGGATTAGTGATCATTCAGCTACAAGATTTTGAGATCAGACACTGATGGTGGAGTGTGTGGGGGGGATTAGTGATCATTCAGCTACAAGAGCATTAGTGAGATCAGACACTGATGTTGGAGTGTGTGTGTGTGGGGATTAGTGATCATTCAGCTACAAGAGCATTAGTGAGATCAGACACTGATGTTGGAGTGTGTGTGTGTGGGGATTAGTGATGATTCAGCTACAGGAGCATTAGTGAGATCAGACACTGATGTTGGAGTGTGTGTGTGTGGGGATTAGTGATGATTCAGCTACAGGAGCATTAGTGAGATCAGACACTGATGTTGGAGTGTGTGGGGGGGGATTAGTGATCATTCAGCTACAAGAGCATTAGTGAGATCAGACACTGATGTTGGAGTGTGTGTGTGGGGGGATAAGTGATGATTCAGCTACAGGAGCATTAGTGAGATCAGACACTGATGTTGGAGTGTGTGTGTGGGGGGATTAGTGATGATTCAGCTACAGGAGCATTAGTGAGATCAGACACTGATGTTGGAGTGTGTGTGGGGGGATTAGTGATCATTCAGCTACAAGAGCATTAGTGAGATCAGACACTGATGTTGGAGTGTGTGTGTGGGGGGATTAGTGATCATTCAGCTACAAGAGCATTAGTGAGATCAGACACTGATGTTGGAGTGTGTGTGGGGGGATTAGTGATCATTCAGCTACAAGAGCATTAGTGAGATCAGACACTGATGTTGGAGTGTGTGTGGGGGGATTAGTGATCATTCAGCTACAAGATTTTGAGATCAGACACTGATGGTGGAGTGTGTGTGTGGGGATTAGTGATCATTCAGCTACAAGAGCATTAGTGAGATCAGACACTGATGTTGGAGTGTGTGTGTGTGTGTGGGGATTAGTGATCATTCAGCTACAAGAGCATTAGTGAGATCAGACACTGATGTTGGAGTGTGTGTGTGTGGGGATTAGTGATGATTCAGCTACAGGAGCATTAGTGAGATCAGACACTGATGTTGGAGTGTGTGGGGGGGGATTAGTGATCATTCAGCTACAAGAGCATTAGTGAGATCAGACACTGATGTTGGAGTGTGTGTGTGGGGGGATAAGTGATGATTCAGCTACAGGAGCATTAGTGAGATCAGACACTGATGTTGGAGTGTGTGTGTGTGGGGATTAGTGATGATTCAGCTACAGGAGCATTAGTGAGATCAGACACTGATGTTGGAGTGTGTGTGGGGGGGATTAGTGATCATTCAGCTACAAGAGCATTAGTGAGATCAGACACTGATGTTGGAGTGTGTGTGGGGGGGGATTAGTGATCATTCAGCTACAAGAGCATTAGTGAGATCAGACACTGATGTTGGAGTGTGTGTGTGGGGGGGATTAGTGATCATTCAGCTACAAGATGGTGAGATCAGACACTGATGTTGGAGTGTGTGTGTGTGGGGATTAGTGATCATTCAGCTACAAGATGGTGAGATCAGACACTGATGTTGGAGTGTGTGTGTGTGGGGATTAGTGATCATTCAGCTACAGGAGCATTAGTGAGATCAGACACTGATGGTGGAGTGTGTGTGTGGGGATTAGTGATCATTCAGCTACAAGAGCATTAGTGAGATCAGACACTGATGTTGGAGTGTGTGTGGGGGGATTAGTGATCATTCAGCTACAAGAGCATTAGTGAGATCAGACACTGATGTTGGAGTGTGTGTGGGGATTAGTGATCATTCAGATACAAGATTTTGAGATCAGACACTGATGGTGGAGTGTGTGGGGGGGATTAGTGATCATTCAGCTACAAGAGCATTAGTGAGATCAGACACTGATGGTGGAGTGTGTGGGGGGGGGATTAGTGATCATTCAGCTACAAGAGCATTAGTGAGATCAGACACTGATGTTGGAGTGTGTGTGTGGGTATTAGTGATCATTCAGCTACAAGAGCATTAGTGAGATCAGACACTGATGTTGGAGTGTGTGTGGGGGGATTAGTGATCATTCAGCTACAAGAGCATTAGTGAGATCAGACACTGATGTTGGAGTGTGTGTGTGGGATTAGTGATCATTCAGCTACAAGAGCATTAGTGAGATCAGACACTGATGTTGGAGTGTGTGTGGGGGGATTAGTGATCATTCAGCTACAAGAGCATTAGTGAGATCAGACACTGATGTTGGAGTGTGTGTGGGGGGATTAGTGATCATTCAGCTACAAGAGCATTAGTGAGATCAGACACTGATGTTGGAGTGTGTGTGGGGGGATTAGTGATCATTCAGCTACAAGAGCATTAGTGAGATCAGACACTGATGTTGGAGTGTGTGTGTGGGGGGATTAGTGATCATTCAGCTACAAGAGCATTAGTGAGATCAGACACTGATGTTGGAGTGTGTGTGTGGGGGGGATTAGTGATCATTCAGCTACAAGATGGTGAGATCAGACACTGATGTTGGAGTGTGTGTGTGTGGGGATTAGTGATCATTCAGCTACAAGATGGTGAGATCAGACACTGATGTTGGAGTGTGTGTGTATGGGGATTAGTGATCATTCAGCTACAGGAGCATTAGTGAGATCAGACACTGATGGTGGAGTGTGTGTGGGGGGATTAGTGATCATTCAGCTACAAGATTTTGAGATCAGACACTGATGGTGGAGTGTGTGGGGGGGGATTAGTGATCATTCAGCTACAAGAGCATTAGTGAGATCAGACACTGATGTTGGAGTGTGTGTGTGTGGGGATTAGTGATCATTCAGCTACAAGAGCATTAGTGAGATCAGACACTGATGTTGGAGTGTGTGTGTGTGGGGATTAGTGATGATTCAGCTACAGGAGCATTAGTGAGATCAGACACTGATGTTGGAGTGTGTGTGTGTGGGGATTAGTGATGATTCAGCTACAGGAGCATTAGTGAGATCAGACACTGATGTTGGAGTGTGTGTGGGGGGGGATTAGTGATCATTCAGCTACAAGAGCATTAGTGAGATCAGACACTGATGTTGGAGTGTGTGTGTGTGGGGATAAGTGATGATTCAGCTACAGGAGCATTAGTGAGATCAGACACTGATGTTGGAGTGTGTGTGGGGGGGGGATTAGTGATCATTCAGCTACAAGAGCATTAGTGAGATCAGACACTGATGTTGGAGTGTGTGTGTGGGATTAGTGATCATTCAGCTACAAGAGCATTAGTGAGATCAGACACTGATGTTGGAGTGTGTGTGTGTGGGGATTAGTGATCATTCAGCTACAAGAGCATTAGTGAGATCAGACACTGATGTTGGAGTGTGTGTGTGGGGGGGGATTAGTGATCATTCAGCTACAAGATGGTGAGATCAGACACTGATGTTGGAGTGTGTGTGTGTGGGGATTAGTGATCATTCAGCTACAAGATGGTGAGATCAGACACTGATGTTGGAGTGTGTGTGTATGGGGATTAGTGATCATTCAGCTACAGGAGCATTAGTGAGATCAGACACTGATGGTGGAGTGTGTGTGGGGGGATTAGTGATCATTCAGCTACAAGATTTTGAGATCAGACACTGATGGTGGAGTGTGTGGGGGGGATTAGTGATCATTCAGCTACAAGAGCATTAGTGAGATCAGACACTGATGTTGGAGTGTGTGTGGGGGGATTAGTGATCATTCAGCTACAAGAGCATTAGTGAGATCAGACACTGATGTTGGAGTGTGTGTGTGTGGGGATTAGTGATGATTCAGCTACAGGAGCATTAGTGAGATCAGACACTGATGTTGGAGTGTGTGTGGGGATTAGTGATCATTCAGCTACAAGATTTTGAGATCAGACACTGATGGTGGAGTGTGTGGGGGGGATTAGTGATCATTCAGCTACAAGAGCATTAGTGAGATCAGACACTGATGTTGGAGTGTGTGTGTGTGGGGATAAGTGATGATTCAGCTACAAGAGCATTAGTGAGATTAGACACTGATGTTGGAGTGTGTGTGGGGGGGGATTAGTGATCATTCAGCTACAAGAGCATTAGTGAGATCAGACACTGATGTTGGAGTGTGTGTGTGGGGGGGGATTAGTGATCATTCAGCTACAAGATGGTGAGATCAGACACTGATGTTGGAGTGTGTGTGTGTGGGGATTAGTGATCATTCAGCTACAAGATGGTGAGATCAGACACTGATGTTGGAGTGTGTGTGTGTGGGGATTAGTGATCATTCAGCTACAGGAGCATTAGTGAGATCAGACACTGATGGTGGAGTGTGTGTGGGGGGATTAGTGATCATTCAGCTACAAGAGCATTAGTGAGATCAGACACTGATGTTGGAGTGTGTGTGTGTGTGGGGATTAGTGATGATTCAGCTACAGGAGCATTAGTGAGATCAGACACTGATGTTGGAGTGTGTGTGGGGGGGGATTAGTGATCATTCAGCTACAAGAGCATTAGTGAGATCAGACACTGATGTTGGAGTGTGTGTGTGTGGGGATAAGTGATGATTCAGCTACAAGAGCATTAGTGAGATTAGACACTGATGTTGGAGTGTGTGTGGGGGGGGATTAGTGATCATTCAGCTACAAGAGCATTAGTGAGATCAGACACTGATGTTGGAGTGTGTGTGTGGGGGGGGATTAGTGATCATTCAGCTACAAGATGGTGAGATCAGACACTGATGTTGGAGTGTGTGTGTGTGGGGATTAGTGATCATTCAGCTACAAGATGGTGAGATCAGACACTGATGTTGGAGTGTGTGTGTGTGGGGATTAGTGATCATTCAGCTACAGGAGCATTAGTGAGATCAGACACTGATGGTGGAGTGTGTGTGGGGGGATTAGTGATCATTCAGCTACAAGAGCATTAGTGAGATCAGACACTGATGTTGGAGTGTGTGTGTGTGTGGGGATTAGTGATCATTCAGCTACAGGAGCATTAGTGAGATCAGACACTGATGTTGGAGTGTGTGTGGGGGGGGATTAGTGATCATTCAGCTACAAGAGCATTAGTGAGATCAGACACTGATGTTGGAGTGTGTGTGTGGGGGGATAAGTGATGATTCAGCTACAAGAGCATTAGTGAGATTAGACACTGATGTTGGAGTGTGTGTGGGGGGGGATTAGTGATCATTCAGCTACAAGAGCATTAGTGAGATCAGACACTGATGTTGGAGTGTGTGTGTGTGGGGGGGATTAGTGATCATTCAGCTACAAGATGGTGAGATCAGACACTGATGTTGGAGTGTGTGTGTGTGGGGATTAGTGATCATTCAGCTACAAGATGGTGAGATCAGACACTGATGTTGGAGTGTGTGTGTGTGGGGATTAGTGATCATTCAGCTACAGGAGCATTAGTGAGATCAGACACTGATGGTGGAGTGTGTGTGTGGGGATTAGTGATCATTCAGCTACAAGAGCATTAGTGAGATCAGACACTGATGTTGGAGTGTGTGTGGGGGGATTAGTGATCATTCAGCTACAAGAGCATTAGTGAGATCAGACACTGATGTTGGAGTGTGTGTGGGGGGATTAGTGATCATTCAGCTACAAGAGCATTAGTGAGATCAGACACTGATGTTGGAGTGTGTGTGTGTGGGGATTAGTGATCATTCAGCTACAAGAGCATTAGTGAGATCAGACACTGATGTTGGAGTGTGTGTGTGGGGATTAGTGATGATTCAGCTACAAGAGCATTAGTGAGATCAGACACTGATGTTGGAGTGTGTGTGTGGGGGGATTAGTGATCATTCAGCTACAAGAGCATTAGTGAGATCAGACACTGATGTTGGAGTGTGTGTGGGGGGATTAGTGATCATTCAGCTACAAGAGCATTAGTGAGATCAGACACTGATGTTGGAGTGTGTGTGGGGGGATTAGTGATCATTCAGCTACAAGATTTTGAGATCAGACACTGATGGTGGAGTGTGTGTGTGGGGATTAGTGATCATTCAGCTACAAGAGCATTAGTGAGATCAGACACTGATGTTGGAGTGTGTGTGTGTGTGTGGGGATTAGTGATCATTCAGCTACAAGAGCATTAGTGAGATCAGACACTGATGTTGGAGTGTGTGTGTGTGGGGATTAGTGATGATTCAGCTACAGGAGCATTAGTGAGATCAGACACTGATGTTGGAGTGTGTGGGGGGGGATTAGTGATCATTCAGCTACAAGAGCATTAGTGAGATCAGACACTGATGTTGGAGTGTGTGTGTGGGGGGATAAGTGATGATTCAGCTACAGGAGCATTAGTGAGATCAGACACTGATGTTGGAGTGTGTGTGTGTGGGGATTAGTGATGATTCAGCTACAGGAGCATTAGTGAGATCAGACACTGATGTTGGAGTGTGTGTGGGGGGGATTAGTGATCATTCAGCTACAAGAGCATTAGTGAGATCAGACACTGATGTTGGAGTGTGTGTGGGGGGGGATTAGTGATCATTCAGCTACAAGAGCATTAGTGAGATCAGACACTGATGTTGGAGTGTGTGTGTGGGGGGGATTAGTGATCATTCAGCTACAAGATGGTGAGATCAGACACTGATGTTGGAGTGTGTGTGTGTGGGGATTAGTGATCATTCAGCTACAAGATGGTGAGATCAGACACTGATGTTGGAGTGTGTGTGTGTGGGGATTAGTGATCATTCAGCTACAGGAGCATTAGTGAGATCAGACACTGATGGTGGAGTGTGTGTGTGGGGATTAGTGATCATTCAGCTACAAGAGCATTAGTGAGATCAGACACTGATGTTGGAGTGTGTGTGGGGGGATTAGTGATCATTCAGCTACAAGAGCATTAGTGAGATCAGACACTGATGTTGGAGTGTGTGTGGGGATTAGTGATCATTCAGATACAAGATTTTGAGATCAGACACTGATGGTGGAGTGTGTGGGGGGGATTAGTGATCATTCAGCTACAAGAGCATTAGTGAGATCAGACACTGATGGTGGAGTGTGTGGGGGGGGGATTAGTGATCATTCAGCTACAAGAGCATTAGTGAGATCAGACACTGATGTTGGAGTGTGTGTGTGGGTATTAGTGATCATTCAGCTACAAGAGCATTAGTGAGATCAGACACTGATGTTGGAGTGTGTGTGGGGGGATTAGTGATCATTCAGCTACAAGAGCATTAGTGAGATCAGACACTGATGTTGGAGTGTGTGTGTGGGATTAGTGATCATTCAGCTACAAGAGCATTAGTGAGATCAGACACTGATGTTGGAGTGTGTGTGGGGGGATTAGTGATCATTCAGCTACAAGAGCATTAGTGAGATCAGACACTGATGTTGGAGTGTGTGTGGGGGGATTAGTGATCATTCAGCTACAAGAGCATTAGTGAGATCAGACACTGATGTTGGAGTGTGTGTGGGGGGATTAGTGATCATTCAGCTACAAGAGCATTAGTGAGATCAGACACTGATGTTGGAGTGTGTGTGTGTGGGGATTAGTGATCATTCAGCTACAGGAGCATTAGTGAGATCAGACACTGATGTTGGAGTGTGTGTGTGTGGGGATAAGTGATGATTCAGCTACAAGAGCATTAGTGAGATTAGACACTGATGTTGGAGTGTGTGTGTGTGGGGATTAGTGATCATTCAGCTACAAGAGCATTAGTGAGATCAGACACTGATGTTGGAGTGTGTGTGTGGGGGGGGGATTAGTGATCATTCAGCTACAAGATGGTGAGATCAGACACTGATGTTGGAGTGTGTGTGTGTGGGGATTAGTGATCATTCAGCTACAAGATGGTGAGATCAGACACTGATGTTGGAGTGTGTGTGTGTGGGGATTAGTGATCATTCAGCTACAGGAGCATTAGTGAGATCAGACACTGATGGTGGAGTGTGTGTGTGGGGATTAGTGATCATTCAGCTACAAGAGCATTAGTGAGATCAGACACTGATGTTGGAGTGTGTGTGGGGGGATTAGTGATCATTCAGCTACAAGAGCATTAGTGAGATCAGACACTGATGTTGGAGTGTGTGTGGGGGGATTAGTGATCATTCAGCTACAAGAGCATTAGTGAGATCAGACACTGATGTTGGAGTGTGTGTGTGTGGGGATTAGTGATCATTCAGCTACAAGAGCATTAGTGAGATCAGACACTGATGTTGGAGTGTGTGTGTGGGGATTAGTGATGATTCAGCTACAAGAGCATTAGTGAGATCAGACACTGATGTTGGAGTGTGTGTGTGGGGGGGATTAGTGATGATTCAGCTACAAGAGCATTAGTGAGATCAGACACTGATGGTGTAAGAGTGAGGAGGTCTGGGGTTCAGTCGGTGTTCCAGTTCATCACAAAGGTGTTCAGTGGGGTTGAGTCAGAGTCCGTATTAAATCTTTTATTTAAATACAAAACATATACAAACCTAGCTATAAATATAAATCACATGACCTAACTTATATTCAGGCAGTTTTTCTCCAAAGCTGCCAAACCGAGCACTTAGCGATAACTTCAAACAAAAGCACTAACTTATGCTTCATGCTGTTTTAACTCTGAAGTATTATTTACTTTACTGACAAAGCACATAAAGAACCTCTGTGTGAAAAGTTAACAACCAGCAGAGAGATACAGTACAAAAACATCTCCAAAGCATCAGATGACCCACGGTCTACCGTGAAGGCTGACGTCAACGAGCAGAGAAAATGAGACTCCTCACTGACATCACAGAGAGTAGGACGTCCCTCAAAAATGAAGGACAAGAAGGAAACATATGAAAGAGTCTGCCGAGAGATTACAGCAACATTGAAGGAGTGCATTGTGGAAAGCACGACTGCGCATGACTGGTAAGTTTTATCCCATCCCATCCCATCTAAATGTTATAATCCATCTAAATGTTATAATGCAAACCCAGTGTTTGTACAGTATGTGGTACAAATGCAGTGTTGGTTTACAATCTAATGAGACCAGGCTAGAACTTCTTGGAATAAAAACAAGACAGTTTTTGACTTAAAGTTGACCCTACACACAGTGTAGCATGGTGGTGGAGGCATAGTGCCTGGGACAAGGTCTTTAGTCAAGATAGAGGGAGTCACGGAGATCTTCAAATGCCAATCTGTACTGGATCTGTAGATGTCTGTTAGACAGAACAATTTGACATGTCATCACCGTAACAACCCAAATCACAAATCCATGATAAATGACAAGAAACAGCTTCAGAACAGCTTTTTTGGAAGAATGGTATAATATTGGAATAAATGTTTTCTTTTTTCCATCAAGAATTTAGATTTTTTTTTCACCTGAATTATTCATTCATTCATTTATTCATTTTCTACCGCTTATCCGGACTACCTCGGGTCACGGGGAGCCTGTGCCTATCTCAGGCGTCATCGGGCATCGAGGCAGGATACACCCTGGACGGAGTGCCAACCCATCACAGGGCACACACACACTCTCATTCACTCACACACTCACACACTACGGACAATTTTCCAGAGATGCCAATCAACCTACCATGCATGTCTTTGGACCGGGGGAGGAAACCGGAGTACCCGGAGGAAACCCCCGAGGCACGGGGAGAACATGCAAACTCCACACACACAAGGCGGAGGCGGGAATCGAACCCCCGACCCTTTAGGTGTGAGGCGAACGTGCTAACCACTAAGCCACCGTGCCCCCCCTCACTTGAATTAAATTAAATTAAAAATCTGACATGTTTGTCTTGGTTTAATTTTTGGTTTAATCACAAAAACCTGTTGGTGTGTAGACTTTTTTTTACATCCCAAAACAGCTAAATGTTTGGTCAGTGTTAAAGATTTAATCCTGTAAATCCTACTACCTCATTATTCATATTATATTAAATCCTACTACCTCATATTCACCTCATCTGCACTGTTATTGTCACAACCCACACTTATCGGGTGAGTGTGAATTAGAAGACTGCTGAATGTAGCTTAAGCGCAAACCTCAGCCTTAGATGAATGGAGGTTGCTCTGAAAAAAGGGTCTCCCAAATGCCATAAATAAATGGTTTCCTTTTATAGCCTTAGCTCCGAAGGAACCCTTTATGGGAACCATAAGATCTTCATTCTAAACTTTGCTGTACGCATGTATCGTTTTTATTTATTTATTTATTTATTTATTTATTTATTTATTTATTTATTTATTTATTTAAATACTTAAATAAGTATGGTTAATACTTAATGTTGGTCTTTAATAATGATGTGAATTTCTGTTTAATGTCTGAACATCAGTTTGTATGTTTAAGGACATGTTTAAAATGAGTCTTGAACACTTTAACACTAAAATTCCTTTTCTTGTTTGTTGTTTGCAGAGTAATGATAATACATTATACAAATAATACATTTTTAAATAATTATTTGAGTCAAATTTTTGTCGCGGTTACAGTCGCTGAACTCGTAATTCTGCTCTGGTTCTTAAAGCTGTTCATTTAGTTCATATATCACACATTTTCAAGGTCAAAGCAACCAAAAAGATTTGCATGAATTGAATGAACCTAGGGGGCACGGTGGCTTAGCGGTTAGCACGTTCGCCTCACACCTCCAAGGTTGGGGGTTCGATTCCCGCCTCCGCCTTGTGTGTGTGGAGTTTGCATGTTCTCCCCGAGCCTCGGGGGTTTCCTCCGGGTACTCCGGTTTCCTCCCCCGGTCCAAAGACATGCATGGTAGGTTGATTGGCATCTCTGGAAAATTGTCCGTAGTGTGTGAGTGTGTGAGTGAATGAGAGTGTGTGTGTGCCCTGTGATGGGTTGGCACTCCATCCATGGTGTATCCTGCTTCGATGCCCGATGACGCCTGAGATAGGCACAGGCTCCCCGTGACCCGAGAAGTTCGGATAAGCGGTAGAAGATGAATGAATGAATGAGCCTAAATCCTTTCACAGGCTACAGAGGACCATGTAGATGAACGTCAGATAGAAATGTTGAATGTTGTGTATAGATAATGTAGAGCATGATTTGTGGAAATGAGAAATATATATATATATATATGAGGTTCCTATGGCATTCTTTGTGCTCAAATCAACACTCTTCTACATAACTGATGAATCACAGCCATCATGCTCAGTATTGCTACAGCAGCGTGTCGCGAGTGAGAACTCCGTGGTGGAAATGAGTCATTTAACAGCTCCTTAGCTTCTGCATGTCACATGTCTCATGGTCTGATTTATACTTGTCGACTGACCCTATACTTTGTAGCGTCATATCAACTAATTCCCCATTACATGTAGACTCATCTTCCACTTCCACATCATAAGGATCCAGTATATGTTAGATAAGCTGTAAAAAGAGTCAATCCACTGTAACAGCCTTCTTTATTAACCCCACTAAATATCTCTCGTCTCTTCCTTGTAATTATGTCGATCGAGTCATGCTGATCAGATAATTGTGGGTCGAGATGATAACAGCGATCAGACGGCGTGAAGATGTCCCCGATAACTCGTTCGCCTTTGATCTCAGGCTGAACGGAGAGCTTTGCCTTAATTTACATGATCCATATCAGAGTTCTGAAAGCTGGAGAAGCTAGAGAAGGTCTCACTAAAGCACAGGAAGATCAGAGGAGTGAGAAGAGAAAAAGAGCAGATGGTCTCCCATTAACAGCTGACAGAAGGAGTGTGTCAGTTGTCTCAGCATGTCTGCTGATCCACCCTCTCAGGTGTGAGTCAGCATGTGAGTGTGTGTGTGTGTGTGTGTGTGTGTGAGTGTGTGAGGGATAACCTATAGTTAGTTTTTAAGCCATTCCAAATAAAATCATCGTTTCAGGCAACCACAACTATTCAGAGCACCTTCTCTGTGCTAGTCGTAAACAAAAACACTCTCTCTGTAAACTCAGTCAAATAAAACCAAATATACCGTCTACAAAAGTCGAGTTAAACTTAACAGACGCACATCTTTTTCACAAAGCACTGTGATGTCAAATCTCACAGAAAATTGTCATTGTGGTGTGTGTGTGTGTGTGTGTGTGTGTGTGTGTGTGTGTGTGTGTGTGTGTGTGTGTGTGTGTGTGCACTGAGTAAATATGTCTTTATCTCTTAGAGCAAATACTTTAGCAAGTGATTTTAGAGTTCAGAGTAAGAGCTTAAAAATAAGATTCAGCTTTTATGCTTAAGGTTTAGGCAACAATCTGTTTTTTTTTAAAACAACTCACAAATGAGATTCAGAATTTTTCCCCACAAACAGCAATGACAAACCAGCAGCACAGCAATCAAACTCTCTCTCTCTCTCTCTCTCTCTCTCTCTCTCTCTCTCTCTCTCTCTCTCTCTCTCTCTCTCTCTCAGATTGGGTAAACGTCTCACCTGCCTCGGTAGAGAAAGCCACTCATCTTCGCCGAACCCAAACCACATGTGTGAAGGGTGAATAAATGCAGACAAGAACAAACTCCAGCTAGGAACTCCTTTAGAGAAAACTTCCTTGGCTCTGATCTCAGGCCAGTTCTTTAGAGAAGACCTCTTTATTCCAGTTCCACACTGACCGCGTAGGCTGGGAGTCTACACACTCGCATGCACACAAACACACATACACAGCATGTGCAGCCTCCCGTTCTCACAGGTCAGCCGAGTAAAGATGGTCAACTGACGTGGCAGAATCAGACCCAAGGGCAGCTCCAGACCTGGCAAGCTTCGCTCTCACATATACACACACATGCTGAGGAGTAAACAACAGTGAGGTGAAGGCAGGCACACACACACACACACACACACACACACACACATGCTCATAGAGCTCTGAGCTCTTTCTGAAAGGCTGATCTGTTCTAGCATGTCTCAATAGACAGGATTCTCTCTGTGTAGGTGTGAGTGTAAGTCACTCAGGGCCTTCCTGCTCAGACATGAGAGGCAGTCGTTTGACTATTCGCCCCTGGCCGTGTGTTCTGGGGGTGGAGAGATGAGAGGGAGGAGAGACACAGGTTCAGGCAGGTTTGGAACAGATAAAAACACAGGGTTAACGCAGATCATCCTCCTGCCTGAGATGACGATTTCTTACAGTAAGAGCATCTAGTTATGGTTAAGGAAAAAGATCCACTTACAGAACCACCATCTATTCTATATTGCCAAAAAAAATAATAAAGTAGGAAGTGAAAATATTTGGTAGTATACAATATAGTGACATTTATGGGGACTTTTTGATGAATTTCGACTCATATATTGTATATTATATTCTTTTAATACTTATTTCATTCTGTATAATTTGTTTGTTTAAATAAGATGTACAGTTGTTCCTGTTATATACTGTTACTGTTATATGTAAGATTTATTGTGTAAGTGATGTATACTGTACAAGCTTAGCCTTCTGCATCGACACAAGTGTCCTAGAGGCAAAAAAAATTTATTTGCTAAAATGACTCTAACTAGAAAAAACTAGAGACGCAGAGCTTTAAGAATATGTGTTTTTTTTTCCTCTTTCATGAGTTCTTCTCCAGCCAACTAGGTACAATATATTCATAGAAAACTTCTAAAAAGAATTGGTTATTTTTTCTTCACATGAAAACGTTTATATCTTCATAAGTGAACAGTGATATCGAACCCGTCTCTGCTCTCTGTGATGCCTCGTGTGTTTGTTCAGAAGCTTCGAAAAGTTAAAGGTGTTTATCTACACCCACTAAAATTCTGTGTGAGGTAAAAAAACAGAGGGAAAAACACACGTCTCTCGCCGAAAGCCGACCGAGTCTTGACTTATTTTATATCAGACTTCCGGCGATAAGATAATTAATTTGTTTACGCCGATTGAAAAGACCCCTAAGTCAATTTTCAGTCCATCAGTAGAACAGAAGTCCAGTGTACTGGTATAAAGAGTTAAACCACATTTCAGATGAAGTCCATTCCAGAACAAAGAGAATAAATCCCTATAAGCTCGGCTTGTGTGCTCAAGGCATGCCACTGTTACATAACCATGAAAACATCAATGTCTAAAAATAACCGTCTGCCCTCTTTCCCCTCATCCACCCCTTATCAGTGTGAGAGTAATGTGACTTCAGGAAGCTCAGGACAACAGTAATTACAAAAGCATTCGATTCTGGTGACTCTAGCGTTTGTATGAGCAAACTTACTAACTAATGATAACACACTGTGGAAAATGTAAGGAGAGAATTCGAGCTGACTTTTAGCAGCTAACAGACCAACATAATCGATCAAATCTGTACAGAGGAAATTAGATCTGGAAAACATATGAGGAGGTGCGTATGATAGCAGGGCTCTCAAGTTTTGAAGACAGGCAAGCGTGACATCTCCAACCCCCCCCCCAAATAGATAGATAGATAGATAGATAGATAGATAGACAGATAGATAGATAGATAGATAGATAGATAGATAGATAGATAGATAGATAGATAGATAGATAGATAGATAGATAGATAGATAGATAGATAATAAAAAACAAAATAAAAATAAATAAATAAAATAATGGGCGAGTTGTTGTGTATGGTAAGGATCACTAACCGCAATTTAACCAAATACAAAGTTTTTGTTTAATTTCCATTTATTAATTTGTGTGTGTGTGTGTGTGTGTGTGTGTGTGTGTGTGTGTGTGTGTGTGTGTGTGTGTGTGTGTGTGTGTGTGTGTGTTTGCGTGTGTGTGTGTGTGAGAGAGAGAGAGAGAGAGAGAGAGAGAGAGAGAGACAGACAGACAGACAGACAGTGAGAGAAAGAGAGTGAGAGAGAGGGGGAGTGTGGCTGTGTCTGTGTTTGAGAGAGAGAGACAGGGAGAGAGAGAGAGAGAGAGAGAGAGAGAGAGAGAGAGAGAGAGAGAGAGAGAGAGAGAGAGAGAGAGATTATGACTGGTGGTGTTTATTGTAAGTGTTTGTTGCCTTTTTGGACTGTAATCGTGTGTAATGTTGCTCCCATATAAAACAGTTCAGCTCAAGCCCAGACATTTTTAGCGTCATGATTGTTTCATGTTGAGGTTTTGTTCAAACCGACCATCGAAAATATCCTCGCTAATGAATGTTTTTTTTTTTTTCATTGGTTGTTGCGTTAAATCTTACCCAGATAGTGCTATTTTCTGATTGGCTATTGTGTAGCCTCTTGTTTATTTTTGATTGGCTGATAAGTGTCAGGCTCGACTAAGCGGTGCGGAGTGATACATTTTGTGCGCTGCGGCTTATTAAATATATAATAAATAGTCCAAAAGGTTTTTTTCTGCGTGAGAAATACGATGTGTGGCGTGAGAGCGTGAGAAAAGACCGAAATGCGTGACTGTCACTCTCGATGCGTGACACTTGACAGTCCTGTGATAGTAAGATTCGTTATATTAAAAATAATTCAAATGACATAAATGATGAGATTTTTCTGAGACTCGTGCCCCAGTAAAAAAGAGTCTACGTCACCCCTTTCAGCACCCATGATGGCCTCCTATGTGTTAAATTGTGTATTTGTGGGCTTTTTGAAGCTGCTCTGTGAAATCTCACACCTCTGAACTCTTCAGATCCTCTGTAATGCTCTCCAGCATGGCGCACAATCCCACACAGTGCTTTAACTCTGTCTTTACATAACACATGAACATTCTGTAAAAAGGCTGGGAATGCAGTATATCTCTGCACTGATGTCAGATCAGATTTATTGCTACCCAGATTAGATTAATGCTAGAGCAGACCGAAGGGATGCGTGAGCTCTTTGGAGAGCTTTGTATTCGAACAGATTTTTTTTTTTTAAAAAAAAAACAGCGTACACGTGTGCATGTGAAATCCAGGAGCTATCATGACCCTGTAATTACCAAGACGTGTGTACTGTGCAGCCAGACTTCCATCTAAAGTCACAATGTTTGAACAGCTGTGGTATGTTTTACAGACAGAGAATGAATCAGGAGCCAAATGGTGTTCACACACTGCTGTATCCCAGTACAGGTGAACCAGTCATCAACCAGCAGCCTGTATGTATGACTAGAGGTCATAAGTCACAATTCCCCACCTAGAAAAACCTTAAGAATTCACCTGGAATCTCTGGCTGTTCCGCTCTACTAAGTGACATCAAATCAACAGGCTCACAACCTCAATAGTAATCAAAGTAACACTAGCAGGATTTCCTCTAGATCACTCATCATACTTATATTTGCTCCTTAAATCTGTAGCATTAACTCTAAAGTTCAGTGTTTCGAGAAGGAAAATGTACTAGCTTGCTAGCTTCTTGGCATTCATGTTCTTTTTTTGATCTGTAGCTCGAACGCATAGAGGTCGACAGTGAAATCTTCCAGAGTTCCAGAGCGCCATATCCTTTGTCCTGTTCATGAGGTACATCGGATGCAGCATCGGACTTACAATGCATGGGTTAAGGTGATACGAAGTTTTGCACCACAACTGGTATTCAGCTGTGCAAATAAAGTACATTAGTTGCTGTACAATTAGAATAAGGCTTATCATTTTAATTTATATTAATCCCTAATGATTACATCCCTAATGTTGTAATGAAATCCCTAATGTTGTAATCATACAACATTTATCTGACTGTATATTACAATCACACCCCCAGTGTCACCCATATGAGGATGGGTTCCCCTTTGAGTCCGGTTCCTCTCAAGGTTTCTTCCTTTACCAATTTAAGGCAGTTTTTCCTTGCCACTGCTGCCTGAGTCACCTCAGACTTGCTCATAGGGGGATAAATACATACAGACTGTGAACTATTTATATCTAATAATAATCTAGAATTTTTTATTCTG
Source organism: Tachysurus fulvidraco (assembly GCF_022655615.1). Taxonomy (NCBI): domain Eukaryota; kingdom Metazoa; phylum Chordata; class Actinopteri; order Siluriformes; family Bagridae; genus Tachysurus; species Tachysurus fulvidraco. Next base: position 3,400,652 of record NC_062533.1, read on the forward strand.
TCAATTCTTTTACTTTTATTATTCGTTATTTTCTTTATCATTAATTATGTTTACCTTCTCTTCTATGTTTATGTTCTGTAAAGCTGCTTTGAGACGATGTCTATTGTAAAAAGCGCTATACAAATAAACTTGAATTGAATCGAATTGAATTGAATGATCAAGTTGGGAGAACACTATGGCTTGGTGGTTAGTATGTTTGCTTCACACCAGGGTTTGATTCCTGCCTTTGCCGCGTGTGTGTGTGTGTGTGGAATTTGCATGTTCTCCCTGGGTTGAATGGGTGTGTGTGCGATTTGGACCCTTCCTCATATCCCAGAGCCTCCTGGAATTTGTCCACAGGTTCCCCACAACTCAGTAGGATAAGCGGTGTAGAGAATGGATGGATGATCAAATAAGAAATATGAGGAACAAAATCCTGAGACAAACCAAACTCAAAAGGGAACCTCATCCTCATCTAAATAACACCAGAGAGTGTGAATATTATATATTATATATGTATAAGTCCAACTGTGTAATCAGGAGCTTTTGTGCACCTTATGAGTATAACCATTAGTGTCATTTTTTCAATTCATTGTAGATTTAACACAAATTCCTTTTCGCTCAAGATATCATAATATCTTAATATCACCTGGCCCGGGGTTGGTACTGAGTTATGAGAGATACAGACGGGAATCTGGCAACAGAGGAACAGACTACAGGAAGGAGTGTGAAACTGGATCAAATCTGAGAGGTAGGAAGGAGGCTGGTTATGAAGAGCTTTGAGACTGAAGTGAAGAAAATGAGTTTTATCGGTTTTATGTAAAAAAAATAAAGAAATATAAATCATGAAACTAATATTTTGGACACAATGGCTATTTTTACTTTTTTTTTTTTACATTCACTCCGCATGGGGGACACGGTGGCTTAGCGGTTAGCACGTTCGCCTCACACCTCCAGGGTTGGGGGTTCGATTCCCGCCTCCGCCTTGTGTGTGTGGAGTTTGCATGTTCTCCCCGTGCCTCGGGGGTTTCCTCCGGGTACTCCGGTTTCCTCCCCCGGTCCAAAGACATGCATGGTAGGTTGATTGGCATCTCTGGAAAATTGTCCGTAGTGTGTGAGTGAATGAGAGTGTGTGTGTGCGCTGTGATGGGTTGGCACTCCGTCCAGGGTGTATCCTGCCTCGATGCCCGATGACGCCTGAGATAGGCACAGGCTCCCCGTGACCCAATAATGTACTTTACATCATGTTGACCTGATAAAAAAAAGTCATGTCAGCCGATAATGTCGCTAACTCTAATATTGTAACAGTTTACTTGCTGAACTCAGAGAAACGTCCCACTGCGCTTATGCTATATATAAAGTGTTGGCATTCTGCTCGTCCAATCAGATTAGAGGACTAGAACTAAGTGTTGTTTAATGAGCATTACCTGTTAAAGCTGCCAGGAAAGGATGTTAATAAGACAAAACAAACTTTGACAGATTGTTACTTCACTACTGCTGAAGCCTGCTGTAATGTTTAGTCTAGGCGAAAAAACGATTTTAGCCGCAGATGTTATCAGGTGAATTCTGCTTCTGAGGTAATTTCTGGATCCTGGTAAGGATTTGACGTTTGATCTTATTTCTGTTACTTACAGCATATTAACTACAATAGTCTAATTCCACTGTGTTCAAATTGATTGTGCTACTAAAATACATGAGCAACGTGTTTGTACCGTACTGTATGTGTTAGAAAATCGAGTTTACGTTTGATCAGTACAAGAACATTAGTAAGGACATGGCCAAGAGATCTGGCATTAAAACACAAGGATTTGCTCTACTCTTATAAATGCATCATGGATAATGACTTACTGTTACTAATACTGTAATGCTGTAATGCCGTCATCTTTGTTAGAGAGTAATGAATAGTTCATTTTCTGAAAATCCATTAAGAGGTGGTAATAAAGTGTAAGTGTCCCAGTGCTTAGATACGTCTAGACCTTATTTCCCCCTACAACAATAAAGTACACCGCTAGGACCTTGATGTCTCACTAATACCTCACTATCTGTAACCAAATATAATTGGACTTTGTCTATGCACCTGCACTATGCAACGACATTCATTCATTCATTTCCTACCGCTTATCCGAACTTCTCGGGTCAAGGGGAGCCTGTGCATCTCAGGTGTCATCAGGCATCAAGGCAGGATACACCCTGGACGGAGTGCCAACCCATCACAGGGCACACACACACACTCTCATTCACTCACACACACACACACACACTACGGACAATTTTCCAGAGATGCCAATCAACCTACCATGCATGTCTTTGGACCGGGGGAGGAAACCGGAGTACCCGGAGGAAACCCCCGAGGCACGGGGAGAACATGCAAACTCCACACACACAAGGCGGAGGTGGGAATCGAACCCCCAACCCTGGAGGTGTGAGGCGAACGTGCTAACCACTAAGCCACCGTGTACCCCACCTATGCAACGACAATAAAGTCTATTTATCTGCCTTAGAAAGATAAAATTGAGACGAGGGGAACAGTCATTTGTTTCTAAACAGGTTTACTGCATTCAGATTCAGATCTTTTGGATCCACGTATATATATGCAGTGGGATAAGCGCACGGTTGTACGGGTGAACATAAAGAAAGGCGCAGGTTAACGGTTCAGCCGTGGCACATCAGTCCGTGAGAACGTGACTCTGAGCCATCTGTGTGGAATGAAAGCCAGGCGATCTTCTCACTGCTGATTAGAAACAGGACCTGTCCTTCACTGCTGAACGGAGGAAAGAGGAGATGTACTCCCTAATTAACTTTGTCACATTTTCACAAGCTGTTAATGAGGCTCTTTAACTCTTACAACATGTGCATGCTGCTCCCTGTGTCTGTCTCTTACGGGGAATTGGAAGCAGATACAATGTTGTGAGAGAATTGACAGTTTAATTAGAGCCGGTTGGAAATTCAAGGTATTCGATAAAATAATACAAACAATAACAAAGAGATCGAGCTGCATGAGATTTAGCAAAACCTACCAAAAAGTCCTATTTCCTCACAGGATTAGTCTATCCAGGATCTCAAGATTTTGTGATCACAGAAAACAACACTTCTGAAGAGTTGAAAGCGACAAGTCAGGCAAAATTGTGTCAAGAAATTTTGCAAAAAAAAAGCAGAAAAACTAAATACAGTTTTTTTGGGTCGCAAAAAAAAAAAAAACATATTCTGAGGACCTGAAGAAATGTAAGATTGGAAGATGCAATTAGATTTGTAAAGTTCTATGTGAAAAACTTTGATGTTGGCTTGTTGGCAAGTATTTACAAGGCTGGTACGCTAGGGTGCTAATAATTTTGTGAATTAAAAATAGCTCATTGTGCTGAGTGTTTTGATATAGCACACGTCTATTTTGTGTTTTTTTTTTTTTTAATTTTGGAGGCGAGGCTGCACGTGGAATCACGTGACGTCATCCGAACACCCGTGAGGAAGTTCGCCTCATTGTTCTGAGCATTTTGATATGTCTGAACATTTTGACATATCAGTTTTTTGATTTTCTATATATTGGGGGCGGGGCTGTGGGGAAAACGAAAGGTCGGTCGATACAGCAATTTTGTCCAGAGTATCACCCTAAAGAAGCTGGCTGAGTTATAAACCTCTAAAGTTTATAATGGGTGTCTATGGCAAAAAAAAAAGACATTTTGAGACCCAGTACCGTGAGTACTGGTACTCGGATCACTTCGAAAAGTAAACATATTTCACACCAGGTACTATGACATATCCGATTTTGGTGCATGTGCCTCGAAATCCCTAGATGAAGTAGCAATTAATACGTTTCTGTCTAAGAAGAATAATCAAAACAGAATGTTAGCTTCTACAAGCCAACATAATTATGGTAATAACAATTATGATCATACGATCGACCTTGCTCAGATTTATAAGCTGTGTAGTTTTATTTTCTATCATAATTCTTTGCCAGTAATAACCAGAAGATATACTGTTATCGTTTTTAGTGTATAAACACCAATGCGCTCACTCTTCAGCTGTAAACCCTCATGTATAAACAGAATAAATCGGATTCATTCACACCTACCTGTAGAGCATGCTGGGAAAGTATTCAAATGAGAAAATATCCAATTTCATTTTTTTCCCCCAGAGATTCTGATATATAAGTGTATAATATATCCTTATAAGTATATAATATATCTGAGATATAAGTATATCCGGTAAAGCTTTTAGGTCAGAAATAAATGAGGAGCCTCGGCTTAGTGTCTCTCATGTGATACGGTTCCCTGTTCCGGGAGAAATACTATTTTAACTCAATCCTTGAGTCAACCTGTTGTTTGTTTGAAAGCTGTAAAAGAGCAGTGGAAGCTAAGCTGTCATCTTCAGAATGTGTAAATATATATACACACACACACACACACACACACACACACACACAGTACCACCTACACTATATACCACTACATCATAGGAATTTCCCACACATGGCCTGTGAGCTAATGTACAGAGATATTATCCAGCACTACATTTAGCATTCCTAAAGGTCGGAACTCGTAATTTTCTGTAAACTCCAACTTGGAAAAATCCAAAGAAAACACCCCTCAACTGGGAATTTCTACTCACGAACTCTCTTCTACCTCAATTTCAAATCCACATGGTTGCTCACAGCACCAGCTGTAAAGAAAGCAGCCGATTTAAATGGGTTTACAAGCCAATCGATCAACATTCTGACATCTGACTCCTGTATATCAGAGCCAGCATTCACTTTTTCAGTAATTTATGCCACAGAAGCTGTTTTGTTGGATTAGTCCAGATGAGCTAGTCTTCACTCCACACACACATCGATGAACTTTGAGCCTCCGTGACTCTGTATCCGGTTCACTGATTATTCTTCCTTGGAGCACTTTTGGTATTTAATAACCACTGTATACCGTTTAGGAGAGGTTTTGACCCAAATGTCTAGAAATCATAATTTTGTTAAAGTCACTCAGTGGCCATTTTTTTCTTTCACTTCCAACACATGATCTTCACGAACTGATTCACTTGCTGTGTAATCTATCCCACCCACCGACCGACAGGTGATACTGTAACAAGATAACTGTGTATCTCGGACATACAGTTATTCAAAATATATCTTTACTTAACAATTACCATGCTTATCTAGATTATCTTGGTAAACAGGTTTGTCTCACAACTCCAGGGTTGGGGTTTGATTCCTGTCTCCTCCCTCGGTGTGTGGAGTGTTTGCATGTTCTCCTTGTGCTTTACAGGGTTTCCTCCAGGTTCTCCAGTTTTCTCCCCATTCCAAAATCATGCATAAGCTGATTCATTCATTTTCTACCGCTTATCCGAACTTCTCGGGTCACGGGGAGCCTGTGCCTCTCATCTCAGGGGTCATCGGGCATCGAGGCAGGATACACCCTGGACGGAGTGCCAACCCATCACAGGGCACACACACTCTCATTCACTCACACACTCACACACTACGGACAATTTTCCAGAGATGCCAATCAACGTACCATGCATGTCTTTGGACCGGGGGAGGAAACCGGAGTACCCGGAGGAAACCCCCGAGGCACGGGGAGAACATGCAAACTCCACACACACAAGGCGGAGGTGGGAATCGAACCTCCGACCCTGGAGGTGTGAGGCAAACGTGCTAACCGCTAACCACTAAGCCACCGTCCGTCGCCCCCCGTTAAATATTAACTTTATTTTAAACTTTAACATTTAAAAATTTGAATGAAAATCCATGGTGTCCAAGTGGCACAATCCACAGCAATCCCATGTATCCCACGGTTGTCCATGTGGTCCATCCTTAGCAGCACTAAGTGCATGATCTTTGTGTGGGGTTAAATTGTTAAATTGGGTGTGAATGTGTGTGTGTGTGTGTGTGTGTGTGTGTGTGTGTGTGTGTGTGTGTGTGTGTGTGTGTGTGTGTGTGTGTGTGTGTGTGTGGTGCCCTCTGATGGACCGTTGTCTAGTTTAGTGTGCCTTGGTGTTCTTCATTCCCTGCTCCTCATTCATCCATCAGAATAAAGGATAAAGAAATTATATATACAAGTGGGTGTGGTTGTATTGTGCCTTAATGGAGAAAATGAATAAAAGAAAATTCCACAAGCTTTTGAGTGATTTATTATAAACATCAGGAAACAAACTCACTCGAATTTGTATAGTGTTGAGTTAACTAACCTGTTGATGTTAAGTGAAAGTATATTCTTTTCTTTTTGACCTGGATATACTCGATATTGTGTTTACGATTGTATATTTTTGTTAGTAGATCTGCGAATACAGATACAGTGAACTGTACAGTCCTCAGTCTCTCGTTCAGAGTCTCCATGATTACCTGATATTTTGGATTTTTAAAGGTTTAAAAGGAAGATTTAATTTGAACAGCAGTTATTTTAAATCATGTGCAGGATTAAAGATAACGATGTGTATTAACTAGATTTGTAAAGTTCGTCGCAACGAACTTTGATGTTGGCTTTGACGAGGCAAGTATTCGCAAAGGCCGGTGCTTTTTGGAGGCAAGTGGACATTAAACTTGTGAAATCTAATGGAGCGCTAGGGTGCCAAAACATTTGGAGGCAAGTGGAGACGAGCATGTGTCGTCATCCGAAATCCTGTGACGCAATTCCCCTCCTTGGGCTGAGTGTTTTGATTTGCCACAAGTCAATGTTGTGCTAATTTTTTTTTTATTCATGTGACCGTGACATCGCGTGACGTCACGTGACATCATCGGAATACACGTGAGGAAGTTCTCCTCATTGTTCTGAGTGTTTTGATATGTCACATGTCCATGTTGTAAAAAGTTTTTTGATTTTGCATATTTTGAGGGCGGGGCTGCGGGACAACCGAAAGGCCAGTCAGTACAATTTAAAACTTTGTTCAGAGTCTCACCCTTAAGGAGCTGGCCGAGTTTGGTGTAGAGAGTTCGAAAGCTTACCGAGTTATAAACCTCCAAAGTTTATAATGGGAGTCTATTGGAAAAAAGGCCACTTTGAGACCCGGTACCAGAAGTACCGGTACTCGGATCGCTTATAAAAGTAATAGCAACAAACTTTAGACCGGGATCTACAACAATTTGGTGCATGTGGCTCGAAAGCCCTAGGAGGAGTTACTCTTGATAAATTTTTGTCTAAGCTTAAATAGGAAAACAGAATGTTGGCTTCTACAAAGCGACATAAACAGGAAAGTCTTTATCAGGGGGAATAAACAGGTCCGTTAGAAAATCCGATTTCTCTCCAAAACACAAAGTGAAGCTCTTAACTAATGCTGTTTGGTTGTATAACTTAACATGCAGCCACCAGCACTTATCTCACTTATCTCCACCAATTACAGAGAAAACATCTCTGGTCTCATGGCCTGCTGGGTATCTTTAGGCCACCTAGTGGTAGAGTCCAAGCGATGCACATCCCATAGAGTATAAACAGCTGGATCTAGATGTTGTTCTCATCCCACAGTTTGGTTATGTCGCCATTAACATTCACCAAAGTGAATAAAAAAAAATGCATAAAGGGGAAAATATTCCCTATTTTGTTGACATAAAAACTTCTTCAAAGTTTACAGCAATCCTTCTACAAGAGTTCGGTTTCCTTCATCTAGTAAACCGGCTGAAGAGCACATACAGCATTGTTAATGAAGCTGTGATATTACACTGTGGATCATCAGTCGAATTTATGGACACTTCATGTATCATTTATATATATATAATTTTTTTTTAACGTAACTTGTTTATTTCCACATGCTGTTGTTTTCCCTCAAATGTCTTTATTCTCTGAAATGATTTCTCAAACGATTTAATCGATATGAAATGTATTATTATTTTAAAATTCATTTATTTTGTTTTTCTTATATATATATATATATATATATATATATATATATATATATATATATATATATATATATATATATATATATATTTACGCATTTTGTCCACAAGCTGGGATTTTTCTTATGTGATTTTTGCTCTTGTTTAGTTAGATTTTTTTTTTTTTTTTTTTTTTACATTCAGATCATGTGGTTTTATTTACCTCACATTTGATTTTCCCACCTATTACATTTTCATATGTTGTGTTTCACAAGCAGGTCATGTGGTTTTATTATCTGGAGAATTTTTCACACAATTTCATTTTCACATGCCGGTCATGTGGTTTGGTTTATTTCACATGCTAAAATGGAGATTTTCACCTTGTATTTTTTTCCACAATCATGCGGTTTCATTTTTTTCAGAAGTGATTTTTTTCCACATGCGGATCGTTTGTGTTTTGATTGTTGTCTAGTTAGTTCCCTTGTTATTCTTTCTTCCCATGAAGGTAATGCACATTAATGTTTTTTTCTGAAGTGATTTTCTCACATGATCGTGTGGTTTCATTTATCTCACGTGCCACATGTGATTTTCATGTTCTTACTGTACGTTTCACAAGTAGATCCTGTGGTTTTATTTATTTATTTTAAGTTTTCATGTTAGTTTTTCACACGCTGTCATGTGGCTTCATTTCTTCACGATTTTCTGAAGCGATTCATTTGGTATTCACATATTGTTTACGTTTTTTTGGGTCATATGGTTTCTTTTATTAATTTACCTCGTGTGATTTTCCTCATGTGATACATTTGATTTTCACATTGTTCTTTCACAGATCTTTTATTTTTGTTTCCGATGGGATTTTTTTAAACTTTGCCGAATAAAAAAAAAATTGCTGTAGATTTTAGTATTTTACTGTTAATTTGGCAGTAAACCCGATACACTTGCCAGACAGAACTGAGCTACAGGTTTACGAGTCCTGCTTCAACCAGGCCACTGAAGTTGCACACATCCTTCTTTTACGACAATAACCCCACAGCGCTCTGTAACTCACTCATACCGATTCAACTACTTCTACCCCTGAATGAACGAGACTGTATAAATTCAGGTTAGATGTGCTTGTTTCTTGTTGCTACAAGACACAGGACGGTTGTGTGATCCAATCTCAGAGAAACTGCCTCGAAGTGGTTATTAATTAAGACTCTACGGCTCAGTTCTATCCTGCGTCAAATATACTTTATTACGTGCTATTTCGTAAGATATTACATAATTACTGAACTTTTTCAACACGACACCCAATGACCACGGCCAGATTTTAGCTCACCACATGTTACATACTGTATACTGCACTCAGTATGTCATACATACAGTATATGTGGGTTTTTATTTAGATTTTATCTATATTTTTTCCTTTTGTTTACACATGTAATTCTAGTTTTATTTAAAAAAAAATTTAATAGGTTTTATTATTTATTTATTTATTTATTTATTTATCTATCTATCTATCTATCTATCTATCTATCTATCTATCTATCTATCTATCTATCTATCTATCTATTTATTTAGTTAGACTATTTTTCAGTTAAAAATAGTATTTAGTGAATGTCCTACTGTGTACGGTTGTGAATCACAGTTTAATGTAAACGTGTAACAGTTGTTTATTGTATATTCTACAACAAAATAATCTGCAGGGAAACTTTCAAGCAACAAACTTTATGTTTCAGGGAAATATAATATAATCATGTGAAATGTATGTAATGTTTTACACATTTATGTAAAAGGGGATGTTGAGATAATGCTGTGTGCTGGCAGGAGTCTGCCTTATGAACATCGCCTAATCGTTACTCGGTCTCTCAGCAGCTCTTTGGTTTGTTTGAAGCTACCATAACAGTCTGCCATGTCTTCACGGCCTCCGTGTTCCTTTTACACGCCTCTCTCTACCACAGCACGCTTTTGTTTTTACAATTATTGATCCCCTGGTTCTGATGGTGAACCCTGAGGGAAGGCATCATGTGGAGGCGGTATGGGGTTCAACTTGGCAGCGAGCGAACAAGCCGAACGCACGAAAGGAGGAAATGCGCCGCATTCCTCCGAGCTCCCTTTAGAGCGGCTCACTGCTGATCCTGATGCAGACGTGCGGACTGCTCGCTTAAAACCCCTCTCAGTATATTGCGCCGTAAAAAAAAAAAAACTAAACTTTTAGTTGAAATGCAAAGTTGCACATCTTTCTTCTACCTTGCAATAAAAAGCCTCATCTACATCATGTGTGTGTATATGTATACATGTATATATGTATATATGTGAGGCTGTGTGTATGTGTGTGTGTGTGTGTGTGAGTGTGTGTGTACGTGTGTGTATATGTGTGTACGTGTACATGTGTGTACGTGTA
>NC_062533.1:3415805-3423305 GCF_022655615.1 Tachysurus fulvidraco
GTGACCTATTTGTGTTTCCCGTGGTTTTAGCGGCTGCTTTGGACGTTGACCTTAGCGATTTGCTTGGGCGCCACCGGTCACCGGGCTGTTTTCTCTCCAGCATGGCGGCGCCTCTGGGACCTTCGTCGTCCCCTCGCTTGGCCGACAAAGAGTAATGAGAGCAGGAAGCAAATTAGGGACAGTTTAACTACCGAGGTCGGCCCTGAGAAAGCCGGCGTGGTGCTGCTTGACTATATCAATGAACCTGTGACAAAGAGTGAGGTGTAGTTTAAAAGGGTCAGCTGGTTAAAAGGGTACTTGACGTTTGATCTTTTTCAAGGTTCACATGTTGAAGGTTTTTTGAGTTGTTTTTTTTTTTATTATGCAGACGTTTTGGGTCACGTGTGGTACGAACCCTCGGTCGTGTTTAATGAGCACGTGAGATCCGTCCGTTCTGTGACCCGAACATGAAGCGTTGAGGCTGAAGTCAAATCTACTCTTGTTCTGACCTGCGACCCCGAGAGAGTTCTGCTCTGCTATTGACCCGAGGCGCATGCCAGCAAACTTCTAATGCGCGATGAGGAGATAAGCTCTTGCTCAGATCTTTCAGGTATGAATTCATAAATCTGCGACACATGCGAATCTCGCTGGATCCGAACACTTTCCGGCGTGTTCGTGATAAAATGCGCTACACTTCCACGGCGCACAGAGACTATTCTTCACCGTGGCTAAAAGCTGGTAGAAGGCGTTATGAAGCTTTCCTTAACATCCTGGATGGTTTATAATGCACTAAATAATGACAAGCTACATGACTCTATAGAAACGACATCTACATTCCTAACAAATCATTTTTAAATCATCTCTACAACACATTAAAGCTAGGTTCTATTAAATAAATAGATAGATAGATAGATAGATAGATAGATAGATAGATAGATAGATAGATAGATAGATAGATAGATAGATAGATAGATAGATAGATAGATAGATAGATAGATAGATTGAAACATTGAAGCTGGTGGAGACTTCTTCAGAGACAAAAGTTGAAGGCTGCCACCTTATTATGTACAGTATATTTATATAATATATTTTTATATATTATAAAAACTAAAGCTGATTAGACGATGACGTCTGGGCCCCAACGTCACATCCGATCACCGTTTCCGTCGGCTCTTTGTGAGGTGCCGCGTCTGACGGCGAGGCTGAGAGTGATCACTGATCACTGCTGAGAGTGAGAAGGACGATAGAAGGTTTTGTGGTTGAACTCCCACATGAATAATAGCTTTTTGCTGAGAGTAAGCTCAAATGTTCGTGAATGTCAAACCATTCTACTGGCCTGTTCACTCAGTCTTATAATGGAAGCATTTAAACACAACCATGAACTTTTATCCCTTGACATTTTCTTAATGAAGTCAGCTCTATTAACTTATGCTTTAAAAGCAAATGGAATCCAAATGGTTTTGTGTGTTTTTGCCGGAGATCCGCACGCACTCTACTGTGTTTCTCACAGCAGGTGGATTTCTGTGCTCAGACTTCATATTCTGCATATAAGCGAGTACAGTTTGTGTATACGTTCTACACTGGCACTGTGTTAAGGAAATTCTTTTGGTTGTTCACCCTAACCACATGCTTTTAACAGCTGGGCTATATTTCACTCAAGGCCTGTAACATTTAAGCATTTAATAGTGTTTTTTTTTTTTTTTTTTTTTTTGCATAAACCCAGATCTGAGAGGCTCTCATTAATAAATTTTCCACCACCACCATCATGAGGGCGTAAGGGCTGGAGTAAAGCTCTGACAGGACATACAGCACGGTTCTGACAGAGAACGGAGAAAACCAGGGCGAGACTGACAGCAAGAATAACACGAGGTTAAGAAGGAAATGAGTTGTGTTTTTTTTTTTTTAAGAATTGATGCATATGTAAACAGCTTGGTATACATATGCTCGCACCACCCCCTTAACTCATATACACTCTTTCTCATACAACACACACACACACACACACACTGAGACGCTTCCCCCCGGTTCTCTCGGACTGTCTCCTCTGTAATAAGCTCCAGATGTGGTGCTGAAGGGGGTGAGGCGCTTGTATGTCATCCGCTGCGCTTGCGGCCCGTCTGAGGGGACGCCGGCAGGGCTGAAGGAGGGAGCGAGGGCCCCAGGCCCAAGGTGCTGCGGATAGGGCGAGCAGGTCACTGCCTACGCACATCTGGAAGCACTTCAGGTCAACAAGGCCACGGCTGTCTGAAAGGTGAGACATACACACCCCGGACTGGTGCAAGAAACACGCGAAAGTTCAGAGTGTTTGATATACAACATACATTACTGAATCTGCTTGAAGATGCAAACACAGAAGACCAAAAAAGCTTAATCCTGATGTTTTTTTTTTTTTTTTAAAAGATAGACATGCAACAGTAGATGAATAAAGAGTGGGAAAAGACATCAACTTGACATACTACAGGTTTTTTTTTCTTTGTGAAGCCCACAGTAGCACATTTATATCTATTTAATGGACCTCAGACTACTGGACATTGAATCATAATGGATAATGTGTAACATAATAAAAACAAACAAACAAACAAACAAACAAACAAATTAATTAAAAAATAAAAACATGGCCTGTTCTAAATAACGACCGATCTAAGGATCTTAAGAAACCCAGCGTAAAAAACACTTCAGTCGCGTTCGAAATTGAAAAAAATTAGAAAAGGTTATGAAGGAACTCACAAAGTAACTCAGGAATAATTTGTTTTTATTCAAATCACTTAATAATCATTAAAAGCATAGTAAAAAGCTATGATTTAAAAAAAAATCACGAATTACTTTTTTCACACTGGAACTGGACATTTTTTCCAAAAAAAAAAAAAAATATCGGTCTATTCAAAAGATCTGGAAATGAGCGCTGTTTAAAAAAAAAAAAAAAAAACACTTGAAAAATGTGTCACTTATAGAAACCGAGAAGAAAAGAAAAGAAAAGAAAAGGAGTTTGTTTTGAACGTAGATAAAGAAAACAAGCACTTGTAGACTTTCTAAATGAATCATTTTCTCACACACGGTTCTACAGAGATGTCCACAACACCGACCCTGTTTAACATCACAGCTCTCTGACTCACACCAACCAGGAGGAAATGAACATGATGGAAAAAGCAGCTGGAGAAATGTATTCTTAGCACACGCTAGCTGGGAAGGTGGATTATTAGGCGGATTATTAGCTGTTTATATCATGTGTTTTTGTCCCGATGTCGTTTCGTCTGTTGCCTGCAACAGCGCTGTTAGGAAGACGTCAGGCGTCCGTTAGAAGCCACTCTACTAGGTTCTCGGTTACTGCTTGAAAGTCTTTTTATTCTCATATTCTTTGCAATTACGAAAATGAAACGGCATACAGGTTAAAAAAAAAAAAAACGACAGGAAGTATAAGTTGTCCTTGAGAAACTAATTACATTTGTGTTAGTATGAGAAGTTACATGTATCACCATGAACCGACAGCTACGTGTCAGTGGTACAGTAGGTTATATAGAATGAAATGTATTTAAGACATGACCTTTCACGGCGAGCGCAACAAGGTTAGCTGGTAGATGTTCCTCCAAATTTTTTAGTTTTTAAGAGTTCGGGTGGATCAGGTCGTTCTCGCTTAACAGAGCCGGAGAATCCCAGTGTTTTTTTTTTTTGTTGTTTCCGGCGAATGAACCTTTCCTCCTCGCGTAGATGCTATAAAAACTAGCTTCGTCGAAGAAGACGCTCCATTCGGTTGACTCGAATTTAAAGCCACGGAAAATGACATTTAAAATAAAAGAGGCGGGTTTAAATCATCCAGACACTACGTCTGCATTGCAGTCTCCACATTAGTCCAGATATATGAAGAGTTTCATTTCCTCAGAAAAGTGTCTACATTCATCAGCAGTGATGAAGATAACAACAACAAAAAAAAGGCGGAGGAGGAGGAGAAGGAGGAAGAGGAGGAGGAGGATGAGAGGGAAAGAGCCATAATTCCAGAAGGAGGATTGGATCGTTCCAGTCCCAATGGAGTTTTGGAGAAAGAGGAAACTCAGACCAATTTGTCCCATTTTTGAAGTCATCCAACTCCTTTGAGGCTTCCTCTTCTTCATTTCCATCCTCCCTTCTTTACTCTGTCGCACCTCCTCCACTCAGTTAACAGTGGGGACCTGGTTGAGGCTGTACTCCTTGGCTTTTAGTCTCAGGTTAGCGATGCTGTTGGCCATGTTCATTCCCTGGGTGGAAGTGGTGTTGGCACAAGTGGGTGGGTAGGCTGCCATTGTGCTGAGGTACAGGAAAGAATCGACACAGAGAATGAGTCCACAAATACGTATTTATACACCTATATATATAAACATCTCAGATAGATAAGACATCTCAGTCATTATACACACTAGATACTGTAGGTTATTTTTTTGCTTCAAACAGCAAAGAGCCTTGGTTAGGTCTCTGATTGTTGCTATAATTTATTTAGTTTAGTGAGTTAGTTAGTTATTTTTAAATGGCATATAGTAAAATAAACAAAAAAAAAAAAAGTACTTGCTTTCTGTGGGCAGCATTTTCTGTGGCACTCGCACTGGCCCTCCCTCCGAACTCGGAAACCAGCTTCAGAATATATAAATAGTTATTAAGGCTTTATATGTACTTTATTAACATGTAATAATTGTGCACATCAGTGCATTAGGAAAAACAAACAAACAAACAAACAAATAAACAAATAAATAGATAGATAGATAGATAGATAGATAGATAGATAGATAGATAGATAGATAGATAGATAGATAGATAGATAGATAAATCAATAGATAAATAGATAGATAAATAAATAAATAAATAAACAAACAAACAGATAAATAAATAAATAAATAAATAAATAAATAAATAAATAAATAAATAAATAAATAAATAAATAAATAAATAAATAAACCCAAATCTGCATGAGCTCATTTTACTGGACTGGTTTCTAGTCGTAAGAATAATAATAAATGCCAGGAAGCGGTTAAGAAAACACATTTGCACAGTCAGGAGTTGAGCGTGTGGCCCGAATGGCCTGGTCAGCTGTTCTGTACACACACATCGCTGTAGAGAATAACCAGTGTAACCAGAGTCACAGAAAATCCTGCCCAGTGAAGCTTTCCTCTTCACGTTGTTAGCACGTAGCTTATAACCCAGAGGTCACAGGGCACAGAGATGGATTTAACATGGTTTGTTTTCAGATTATCACCTAAGAGTGAGGGGTTGAGCTTCTGAGCTCCACCACCTTCCCATCTGAGAGAACGAGAGAGAGACACACACTGCTATGTAGAGCTGCTCGAGATCCGTCTGTGCTCCATTGTTTCATCAGAAATGTTATCATCGTAACAAGTTAGAAATCCCTTTTTTTTTACTAATTTTTTTTCAGAGAGGGAATCATTCTGCATCACGAATAAAATGCAAATAGACAAACTGGTGGAAACAGTAGATAGAGTAGAACTTTGGATGAGACTGGGGCAAGTAACAAAGATAGTGCAGAAGTCATGTGTCGAGAGGAAATGAAAGGAAAACACAGCAGATAGCTGGAGGGCATTTTGAGATTGAGAGGGGCAGGAAAGTGGCACAAACAGCACACTAAGGTCACTGGGGTTACCTGTAAGGGTTGGCGCTGCCCCAGGAGAGGTAGTCATTGGGACGCGGGGCGGGACGAGGCACGATCGGCTGCTCAACCGCTGTTATGTCTCCTGAATACGACTTGAGGAGTGAGGCGTTCTTACTGGCCAACATGGCCCGCTCGTTACGGCGGAACTTCGCCCGCCGGTTCTGAAACCATACCTGTGGGACGGGATGACGAAAGGATTATTTTCAAAGCTCAGAACTTCCACCGATCACACAGTCTACAAAATATATTTTAACATTTAATACGTTATTATCTGTTTTGTTTCAGGTTAAATTAACCTAAAACCCCAAGTAACAAGAAGCACCTTAAATAATGCACACAGGTTTTCATCTGTTGTGAAAAGTGATGAATTGTTGAGCTGAATTTGGTCAAGCAAAATATTTCTGAAAGATGAACTCTAATGCACAACATGGTCGATATTCTGTGCAAATCCCTACTACAACACTAAATACATTTATAAATTATTACCTTTTTAAATAAATTTAAAATCCATAAAATCATTCAGAGAACAAAATAAAGAGTTTCGGGCTCTGTGAAATATGACTCACCGAATCATTTGTTTGGTTTAATGTGGTTTCTATGTAAAATGAAACGTGGGATGGAGATCATTGTGTAACGATTTTTTTTGACAAACTGCTAAAACTGATGTCTGGAAATCACTGTGGATTTGTTACTAAAGATTTCGATCCCAAACTTGTCGTTTGCCGACGAGGGCCTTGTGCTTTCTAAACCTGAATCCACCACAGAGAGAGTGAAAGACTGTAACGAAGCAATCCGGAGCATCTTACTGTATAGCAACCGGAAAGAACATAAAGCTCTTCAAGGTTAGTTTTAGACAAGCAAATATAGATCGACGGTGCGCTAAGCTTTCACAAGCCCTGTACAAGGATGAAATGATAGCGCTGTGGTAAAGTGCCACTCGTTTTGCTCTGAACAGCAGTGGAGAAACAGAACCAAGATCCTTTCCCAAGCCAAGGTCTGGTGGAGGCGCAGTGTCCGATTACGCAGCGCTTCAGGAATGAGCTCAAAGTCGCTTTTATCAAAGCCTTTCGGAATCGCTCACCCTCTCTGGGACACATTAATTGCAGATGTGTTTTCTCTCGCTTTTTCTTTCTTTCTTTCCTCTCTCTCTCTCTCTCTCTCTCTCTCTCTCTCTCTCTCTCTCTCTCTCTCTCTCTTTCTCTCTTGATCTATAAATGGGCACAATCCCCATCTTTTAGCGAAAAAAAAGCCCCTCTCATTATAACATGTGGAGAGCGGCTCTGGTCTGGAGCATGTGCTTGCATTCTGCTCTCTTCCATGTAAAACTCTGATTGGGATTTCTTTTAAAACGCCGATGTGGCTTGACCACAAAATATCACACAAAGCAAAAACAACGATGTGACTTTTTTGTAGACCTGTTTATCCATTATATAATCCTAGGGTTGTTTGATCTATGATTTAATATGTATAAATAACATTTTTGCATATAGCTGTATATTACATAAACTTAATTATTATAAAATAATAGAAGGTTAATAAATTCAATTTAGTATAAACAATATCTTCTAATTTACTAAACGATATCTCTCTAGTGTTCAACACTATATAAATTGATTATTATCTATGGTCCTGGATGAATGCTGTATTCTGAGGTTTTAAACATGAAGGGAATTAGTAACTTATTGAAAAGTCTTGTTGGAGAAGCTTGATGCACAAAGACTTTGGCCTTACTTGCACTCGGGCCTCGGTGAGATTGACTCTGCGGGCCAGATCCTCTCTCACGAAGGCGTCAGGGTAGTGCGTCCTCTCAAACACTCGCTCCAGCGCCTGCAGTTGACTGCTGTTGAACGTGGTCCTGTTCCGCCTCTGCTTACGCTTCTTCTTCTCCTCCG
>NC_062533.1:3425805-3463305 GCF_022655615.1 Tachysurus fulvidraco
TTCTGGTATATTTTCTGATATACGTTAATGAATCATTTATATCAATTCGTATTCTTTTGTAGTGTCCAGCGCGCAGGCGCAGCAGCACGCGCTCACTGATCTCATCAGACCCATTTATAGATAGAAATTGATGTATTATCAGGTGTTGTAAATATTTACAATTTGTACAATTTGTGATTTTTTTTTAAGTTCTGAATATTTTCACAACAAAATTTAGCTCTAAACGCAAATAGGGATATCTCTCTCTCTCTCTCTCTCTCTCTCTCTCTCATATATGTATATATATATATATATATATATATATATATATATATATATATATATATATATATATATATATATATATATATCAGCATTGCAATGTAAACATACACAATTCAGTTTCAGTAATCTAATCTGTGCACGTGTTCTGTGCTGACTGCTAATAAGAACACTAATCCCGTGTACGCACTCTGGGAAGATGTGGAGTCCTCGCGTGAAGCCTCATGAAAATTTTCATTGAAACTAAAATGCCACCTAACCCATGGAAAGATCTCTCTCGATTTCATTAAAGCGCAATTCGTTACCTGAACAACTAGGATCATAATGTGGATTTGTGGAAATCTGTTTTGTGAAACTGTCTATTAATATATTTTCTATAACAGTACTATTAATCTATAAAGGAATAATAATTATGATGGATCGATCGATAATTATATGTAAAAGCACTATAGACTGCCTGGTGTGTTTAGTGTGAGCTCGAGGCTGCACTTACTCTCTGGTTGCGCAGTATCGCTGCCGCTCGTCAGACCTGGAGACTCCAGCATGGTCCTGGTCTCCCCCACGCTCTCATCCGCCTGCGCTCCCACCATTGTGTCTTCCAGATCCAACAGGTGGCTCACCGAGAAGTTTTTTTTTGCCTGCAGGTTGTCCACGTTGGCTGTGATGGGGCTTTCCAGTCTGCTGGGCACCGCGACGGCTCGTCTTTCCATTACATGCGCATAGCTAGAAGTCATGACGCAAACAGGCTAACAACAGCGAACGAGCAAAACCGTCCCTTGCATAGGAGACCGGAACACAGAAGGACGTGTCTCCAAAACGTGCTTCTTTTTATGTATTTTTAAATTTTATTGTTTTGGTCGATTTGAACTTAAACTTGGTCACGGATCCAGATGTGGTACGTTAAGTACGTGGAACTGTCAATTCCGTGGGAAAAAAAATCCGCTCTTTGGAGGCGCTTTTGCGCACAGAAACAACTTCGCAACGAAGCGCTTTTGCATCGATTCCGTCGTAGTTCCGTTCTTGTGAGTGAGAGAGATAGATAAAGAACCGAAAGCTTTTGCCCCACGTCGCGGTTATCGCGCGTGCCTAAGACTGAGTGCAGTTTGCCCGAATGCCGCTGCCTAAACACATGCGTGCGCTCGTAAAAGCGGGCTGGTCCGTGAGCGCGAGGAGGCTGGACACACTGCCGCCTCGTTGGAACTCCGCGTCCAAGCAGTACCTCCCCCCGACCCGACACACACACACACACACATACACACACACACACGCAGCTCGTGGCACTTCAAACGTTAACAAACGGCAGAGGTCCACGCGTAAAAAAAAACCGAGGCCCCCGGGAGAAAAGATCGGCCTAATAGGCACTCATAATTACGTGGCAAAAAAGGTTTTGTGCCGTCTCTGAGGTTGTACAGACCCCCGGTGTCTGTTCTTCTGTCCACTACACTCCAGCGATTACAGCACAGTTAACAGAAGTACGCTACAGAGCGCACGCCTAAAATAACGGGAAAAAGGATAACAAGAAGCAGTGACTATAAAATGAGGGACTATATCAGAGGGCGGGATTATGAAGTCATGTGTCGATAACGTACGGTGCTTAGAGCCAGGGATTCCCAAATTAGTGAAGTATGTAACTAATGACCGGCTTCACGAGCCTGTTTTAAAGGGAAATCACTTCATTCCCTGTTCCCGAAATCACTGTTTTACTGCAATGCAATTTTATAATCTGCTGAAGTCAGAACGCACAGGATTCCCACACAGATGATAAAAGGTATATGGAGAACTTCACCGGAATTACAGAAGCCTCAGTTTCCACTGATTCTTGTTGTGCTGTTTATTCTGAACTTTATCCTAATCTGGGTTCTCTCAGCCATTTCGTAGATTATAGATCTATTCTTTTATTCGTCTATATGATGAATATTTTAGTTCCTTGAATTTAGAGATGATATATTTCCATCACTCTGTCAGACTGAGCCTTGTGTTTTCTACACCTGGCTGTGAGCCTATTGGCCTACGGTGCGCTTTAATAGATGCCGTCTATAGGCTTCTCATTGCCTCAGATATCACTTTAGCTTTCCAAGTCTCCAGATCCAGGGGGGGGAAAGAACACTTGATGCCATCAAAGGGAGGGGGATTGAAACCAGATGTGCCGCTCTCGTTTTTTCCGTGTATTTAATTAAGCCGCCGGTGGGACAGAGTGCACTTTTTTCATCATTAGTTTTCCCCTTCACATTCCTTCTCCTGCCTGCGCTTTAGCCCGCTGCCATCAGCTCTGCCAGGGTCCGAGCTCAATCCTCAATCCTCACTATAAACTTTTTAAATCACTTCTGGTTTTCCCCTTCACTACCTTTTATGAATAACATCTAGTCTAATATATAATGCGCATAGAGCTCCCGACATAGTGATAGCAATATATTTTTACGGCTTAGAAAAGGTGATGGTTATTATTAATACCAATAATATTGTTATAGTTATTGCGTCACCATATAAACATGGGAGCTAATGACAAAATGGTGAACATTAGCTCAACATTGGGCTACTGGTTAAGGAAAATGCATTTACTTTAAATAATGGAACAAAAAAGATATAATAAAAAGAATAAAACCATCATGCTAATAATAACAACAACAACAATAATAATAGTAACAAGAATGATATTACTAATAATAACAACAACAACAATAATAATAACAATAATAATAACAATAATTATTATTATTGTTATTATTATTGTTATTATTATTATTATTTTCTGAAATTAAATATGTTAGTTAGCACTTTTATTTCCCCCTTTTTTTCATCACTTAAAATAAAGTTTAAATATCAGACAATAGTATTCCATATACTGAAATATAAACGTCATTAATTCATTAAATAACGAGTTTTATTATCTTAACAAAAATTATATGTATCAAGGTGAATAGGATATTCTTAGAACAATTCGTCTCAGAGTTAGGTGTGGTATTTTATTTAATGTTGCAATATATATATAGAAGAGCAGTTTTGTGATTTTATTGTGGAAGCTCACAGAACGACGCAGGTGCGCGAGAGCGAACGACAACAGACAAAAACCCGACGCCATATTAAACTAATTTTTCGTGAGGATTTGAAGAAAAAACTAACAAAACAAAAACGGAATAGGCGTTTATAAACTTCTATAATCTACATTTACCGATTTTTACGAACTTCTATACATTAAATTACATCATATTATCTATGTCTCTCAGTGATATTATTATTATTATTATTATTATTATTATATTTTTTACTTAAGATAGTCATAATAAAAATAGAATAAAATAAAAGAATAAAAATAAAATAAAAGAATACAAATAAAATAAAAGTATAAAAATAAAATAAAATGCATTAAAAGACCATAGCAATAAAACAAACCTTCTCTGATCAGCTTTTACGCAGAATTTTCCCCTCTTTTGTTCTGCATTTTAGCCTCCTGCGCTTGATAAAATAAACCACGACATCTTAAGTGGATTAATTTCACACAAATTCACACTGTAAATGTTGGTTTCTTTAATATACTACAGACCGCTGTTTTCTGATGTCTAATCGAGGTGCGGTAATTAGCTGCGGGAGCGCGCGCGGTAATGGCAGGCCCGGTTATTGCGCGTGCCTTTTCTGCACCGACATTTAAAACCTGCAAAGCACAGTTAATAAAATCACTTATCAAAAATCACAATAAACTTCCGTGCTTTATCAGCCACTGAGCAGTTAACAATTTTAGTGATGAGAACATTTTTATTCAACAAATTCTTTTCCACAAAGTCTTATATAAATGATATGAAATACATTGTTATTTAAACAACACATGTGAATCTTTAAAAAACAAGAAAGGCACATGTATATTTGATGGAAAAGTGTTTTAAACAGATGTATTATTGTTGTTGTTGTTGTTGTTGTTGTTGTTGTTATCATCAAACATTTTAATACTGATAAAACAACAACTAATACTACTACTATTAATAATAATAATAATAATAATAATAATAATAATAATAATAATAATAATAATAATAATAATGGTTTTATTACATAAAACATCTAACAAAAGAAGCGACGGAGACTGAACTGAATTAGTTTGTGAGCTCGTCAGTAAACTGCCTGCGTGACTCCGGCTGTAAAATGTGAGACAGGACTGAAGGGCTGCATGTGAATTCCCTCAGCGCTGTAATCAACAGAACGCAGAACGCACAGAGTCAAAACACACACACACACACACACACACACACACACACACACACACACACACACACACACACACACACACACACACTGCATGTTAATGGTAATTAGGGAAATAAAGGCGGACAGGAGAACACGGAGTTGCTCTAATCAGCAGTGCAGGGTCAGAGCAGAAAACCAGGAACATTCTCCCAAACTGGAACACAATCCGTGCATGAAGCATTCACTCAGTCATTAATGTGCTTCTGTTCAGGATACAAACCCCGAAAGAGTCCCACGGAGGAATACATGTTGTCCATGAATACATGTTTGGAATATTGCATCTTTCTTTACCAACATAAATTACTTAGAGATTATATCTTGTATGGTCCTGGATTATATAGAGTTATATCTTGTATACCAGACACGTGTGTGTGTGTGTGTGTGTGTGTGTGTGTGTGTGTGTGTGTGTGTGTGTGTGTGTGTGTGTGTGTGTGTGTGTGTGTGTGTGTGTGTGTGTGTAAAGCAAATTAGGGGTACTTTCTTAATTCATTTCTAAACTAAAGCTCCATCCTTTCGTCCAGGTTTGAATTAAAGCAGGTTGCAATATGCGAGACCTGCTTCACATGAGACTGTTGTAAAGGTTGATCGAGACATTTTTTCCCCGGACTTCTCAGGTTACGGGGCTTTTTTCAACCTGTCTGGGTCAAACAGAGCTACATAAATCAGCTGCAATGCTGCGGAGCCGCCTCTCTCTCTCTCTCTCTCTCTCTCTCTCTCTCTCTCTCTCTCTCTCTCTCTCTCTCTCTCTCTCTCCCCACTCTGTCTCTCTCTCTCTCTCTCCCCCCACTCTGTCTCTCTCTCTCTTTCCCCCCACTCTCTCTCTCTCTCTCTCTCTCTCTCTCTCTCTCTCTTTCCCCCCACACTCTCTCTCTCTCTCTCTCTCTCTCTCTCTCTCTCTCTCTCTCTCTCTCCCACTCTCTCTCTCTCACACACCCATTCTTTCAAGTAGAGAAACGGAAGAGAGATGCAAAACAAAAAAAATCATTCACTGCTGCAAAATATAACCCATTAAAAAACTCTTTACTTTTTTATTTTTATTTATTTATTTATTTATTTTAGCCGGATCAATCTCTACTGGATTGCCTTTCATACTAGTAATGAAGATTGCACATAACAAAAAAAAAAACTGTGTAATTTCCAAAACATCTCAAGGTGGTTAGGGTTTTCAATACTGACAGGTTGAAAGATAGAAGATATTAACACACAATACTGTGCAAACCAGCATCAATTCTCACACTTACACGTATTGTACACTTGCACAAAGTCGGGGATTTTGTCGAATCAGAATCAGGTGTATGATTAACCAATTATCCCAAGCAGGTGCTAATGATCATCAATTTCATATGTAGGTTGAAACACAGTCATTAAATAAAACAGAAACAGCTGTGTAGGGGCTTAAAACTGCAGGAGGAACAGCCAGACGCTGCTACAGGTGATGTTGTTAAAGACATTTTCATATCACAGGTCATACACCATGGCAAGACTGAACACAGCAACAAGACACGTGATAGACTGCATCATCATGGTCTCTCTCAGGCAAAGATTTCAATGCAGACTGGGCTTTCAACGTGTGCTGTTCAAGATATTTTGAAGAAGTGCAAAGAAACAGGCTTGAGGAGCAAAGAGCCTGTGGTTGGCCAAGGAAACTTCCAGCAGCTAACCTCCTTTCGACAAAGGAAGATATGCAGTGGTGTCATCAGCCCATCAAAAGAATTGGTGGAAACTTCATGGAAGAATTATGGCCAAAAAGCTGTACCTTGGACGTGGAAACAAGGCTAAGCTTCTCAACTATGCAGGAAAGGTGCTCTAGACTGATGAGTCAACATTTTAAATATTTTTTTAGTAGCAAGAGGCAGGAGGCCTTTGTTGCTGGAGGTTCTTTGCAAGTTAGGGGCTACATTTCTGCAAACTGAGTGGAGATACTTTCCATTTTGGTATATGGTTAAAAAAATATTAACAATTCCATTTTTGAAAGCATTCTTACTCAACAGCATTTTTTTAAAACTTGCCTAAAACCTTTGCACAGTACTGTATATATTTGTGTGTGTAAGAACCTCTATCAGCATCGGTTTATAGACATTAAAAGAGCTTCTGTAAGTTTTCTTTAAAAAGCATGAATAAAGCCAATAATTTTGAGATATGTGGAATACTGACTTATTATAATCATAATCATGAATTTTAATCTTTATTATGACAGTATTTCAAAATCATGTCTTCTCATAAAGGGCCTCCAAATGATTCTGACATAAAACAGTATTTCAAAACTGACTTGAAATGACAAAATTATGACCTGCTTTTTTATGAATGACTTTGTATCTCAAAACAATATCTTGTTATCTCACAATTGAGATTTATCGTCTTGAAGATAGATTGTATTTTAACTCATAATTATGACTTGATGTCTCAAAATGTCTCATAAGTATGACTGAGTATCTCAAAATTATGACTAAGTATACCATAAAAGTGACCTAATACCTCATAGTATTTAAACACTACACAAGAGTTTTTAAGTTGCTTCTATGTGGCTTTCATACAATGTGAGTTCCATACAGCCCTGCGATGAGTTGGCACTCCGTCCAGGGTGTATCCTGCCTCGATGCCCGATGATGCCTGAGATACAGTAGGCACAGGCTCCCCGTTACCCGAGAAGTTCGGATAAGCGGTAGGAAATGAATGAATAAATGAATGAGTTCCATACAGCACACCCAAGACCTAACAAAACAAAGTTTCCCAATTGTGAGAGAAGATCTGAAACATTAGCTTGTTGTCATGTAGGTTGGGTTACATTGGTTTATTGTTTAGCCATGCAACTTTCACTATACTTTCAGATACAGCCAACTCAGTGAAAACATGAGGAAGGTCTGTTTTTTAATGCTTTTACATTATATTATGCTCAGTGGTGGAAGAGCTGAGAGACGTTTATTGTCATTTATTAACATAATAACCATATCTATTAATACTTACTACAGACAATACTGTGAGAGACCATTTAGAATATTGCTGTCTATGTAGTGGTAACAAATAAAAATGCCTGTCCTTCTAGATCCACTGAGCATACTTATAGTAGAGTCATCATGATAACAAACATCAAGCATCGCGTTAGTTCAGGCAGGCCACGTCGTCGGGCGTGCATCAGCTGTTAATCAGCCGTCCACGACGCGCACCAATACGGTTACGACATCCATATTACCCGACCATTTAAATTCCCATTTATAGAGCAGCTCTAGCGCTTCGCTACTGCCGCGATCTAAACTCCCTCCTCCAACCCCGACTCCACCGTGCCGGAACCTGTGTTCGTTGTACCAGTTCTATCGTCATAAATCTCCACATTTTTTCTCTCTCTCCCTCTGTCTCTAATGATTTATTTATTTATCCATTCATTCATTCATTCATTCATTTATTACTTTCCAAAAACGTGTAAGCAAGCAAACCTAATACTATGCATGATTAATGGTTCTGTTATACAGGGGAGTCTATTCTATTTTCTAGTCGCTGCTCTCCCCGCTCTGTCCACGCATGCACATGGACGGGCGCGTGGATTCTTGCCCAGAACAGAACCATACCGCCAACGCTAACTGTATGCATATCATCTAATAAATCCTCTTTTGACAAAGTGGTCCTGACAGAACAATAATGATGTTAGAACACACTGGTAGAAGAGGCACTATGTTGGTATTCCTAAGGTGAAAGTCCTTGACAAACACCAACTAATTCATCATGGTTATAAGCGTGCCACACCAACAGTGACCTTCCAGATTAAGATCAGGAAATATCTGACATGTCGGCTGCAGTTGTCTAATTAGACTTGAAGCCTGAGTCTTGTGACAGAAACCTGAACCTGTATCCATGGAGACAGGAATTTATCCAGAGGATCTTTTTGCCTCACTTTGTCCTTGTCACAATCCTTAAAGTTTCTGCAATGCTTGTATGTGGCTGATTATTGCTTTTCTCCTTTATGCCTGATGAAGTTGAAGGGACTTCAGGCTGCTACTGAGGCAAAAAGAATAAAAACTAGAATGATCCTGTCCAACTCCTTCTAACTTTTTAAGAATAAGCAACCCTTCCTAGGTGTGAGACATGGTTAGGCTCTTACACACAGACCTTTATAAGATAAGATAAGATAAGATATACATTTATTCGTCCCACAATGGGGAAATTTCACTGTTACAGCAGCAAAGAGTCCTTGCAAATGCAAATCTATAAAAAGAATAGAGACATAATATAATATACAGTTTATACACAACATAATGTATAAAAAAGAGACCACTAGTAAGTAGTTACACTAACAGACATATTGCACATCGGTAATATTGCACGTTTTTCTAAATTTCTGTTATTGCACATTGCAAACAGTAATAACAGTCATTTATCCTAAATTCCATCAGGTTATTGTCTCATTACCAGAGAAAATATATGCAAAATCCATGTGGTCTTATCGTCCAGTAAAGCAAGGCACAATCTGCTGCTTGCCTCCTGTCAATGCTACATGATCCTGAACACACAGCGACAACCAAGACTCTGATTTGTCCTGGTTTTCTGAGGTGATAAGTTTCAAATGTTACCAATGTTTCCAAATAGCAGCATTCCTTTTCTTCTGTCAGTGGATGGATGTGCTGCTCTTTCATCTTTGCTTTTCTTTTCCAGGATACATCATTGAGAAGAGAGATGGATGAAAGGTTGTGTGCTGTGTTGTTACGGACAGGTGTTCTGAAAGGAAACCAACCTTTCATCCAAATACTTTAAGGAGATCTAAGTTCTGACGTTCTCAAAGATGCTGAGGCTGAGCTGATCACCTTCTGTTTACTTCTCTATTGGGCTTCAAGAGACTGAGGCTGATTTTCTTTAAGCAGATGTAGCTGTTGTTTGGAATGAGGAATGATAGCCATAATTCTCCAATATGCTTATAATGAAACTGTGCACGATAGGCATGTGGGTTATTCCTAGGTCTAAGATGTCATTGTTGTGCACAGGGAGCACTATTTGTGGGCCATTAATCGGCTGTATCACCTTACAAATGGAAAAAGACCCTACCCAAAAGAAGATAGACACAGGCACCGGGTTCAAATGCAGGCATTTCCACTGCAACGTACTTGTGTGGAAGGTGTGGACCTTCATCTCTGTTTGCGATTTCATCGAGTTTTTTTTTACACTAGATCAGCACAGGGAATGCGAAACTGACTTCATCATTTATGCTTTCACTTTAACAGCCAACTGATCTTTTGCTTGATGCTGCCAAAACTCCAACACAGGTTCTCGGCATGTATTCGCCTTGCCTTAATCTTAGACTTGGGCAAAAATCTGTTTCTCGGGTCATCGAGCATATCATACATCTCGCTGGCACATTTCAGGTGTTCTTATGTATAGACTTTTATATGGCAAACTTTGGACTTCTGATATCTGGACTTCACTGCAAACTATTGCCATAAACCTAATTGCACAGAGAGCTCACTGCTGGCATTGATGAAGTGTGATCTTGCTCTTCCCTGCCATGCACTGTTATGGATTTTTATGGCTTCAGTGCCCACAGAGGTGGGCCAGGGTGCAAGGCTTTATTAACTGTCACTGTTATTGCACTTCATTATGGCTTTACAGTTGTAAGCGATGCGAAGAAGATGTACAGCATGTTCCTCTCTCTTTCAGGTATTCCACAGCTCACAAGGGTGTTTAGAGTGTTGGTGTTAAACAGCGTTTAGCAGGATCATACACGATATTGCCACGACCTCATGTGTGTTTTGAATCCCAGATTAGTCCCGCTTTGCTGTTATATAACCTCTGCTCTTCTGCAAAGGTCTTCACCTAGATTTTGGAATGGGATTTTGTGGATTTGGCCTTTCAGCCACATGAGCATTAGTCAAGCCCTGATGTCGGGCAAGAAGGTCTGGCACGCAGTTAGCATTCCAATTCATCCCAAAAGTAATCATTAGGGTTGAGGTTAGGGCTCCACTTAAGTTCTTTCAAACCGACCTTGGCAAATCATATCTTCATGGATCTTACTTTGTATACAGGGACCTCTTAGGTCAAGTAAAGGAAATTCTTAGTGCTACAGCATACAATGAGATTCCATACCAATCTGTGCTAACGAGATTGTGGCACCGGTTATATAATGTAAACCTACGTGTGTCATTTTCATTTCCAGACTCCAAATTCATCAAGAGATCTCCATGCTCTCTCAGACTAAAACCTTACTGGAAACTTTAGGAAAGTTGTCTAGTCTTTCACTCTTCAAAGTTTAATTTCATTGACCATTTTTAGGACTCAGGATGTCTATGTGGTCTGATCTGCAGACCTTTATAGATGGTTCTTTGCCAAGGCATTTGAACAAATACTAATGAGTAGGCTAATGACTAACGACTACTAATGATACCATTTGAATTGATCTCTTTACTGGGTGTGAAGTCTGAGGCTTCCATATGCCCTGTACTTTTGGGAGAAACCAGTATTTTAAGGTTTGTACAACACTACACACACAGCACAATCTAATGCAGCTTATGCAGTGTATTCTACCACAATATGGTTCTTCAGACTGAGACCCTGGATTTAAGCTGTTCCAGGCAATCATTAGCTCTTAGTCTCAGCTTTGATCTTTCTCCTGGTACGATAATTAATTTTCTCTGGGTCTGTTTATACAATCAGAAGTAAATTGTTTCTCATTTCATGGTTTGTTTTAGTGGGCTGCATGCTGGGGCATGGCTAATAACAATAACAGTTGACAAATGTACAGCTCTTAGCACACTTTAAGTTTAAGACTTAGATTGGATTAGATTAGATTAGATCGCATATCGTTAGCCTGTTGTATGAACTACGGAAAAGCTGCAGAGGTGGTGTTTAAACAGACGGATATCTTCTTGTGCGCTCGTACACACATGTAGAGACATTTAACACAAAGTCACATGATTACCATATGACACTAGATAATGACATCATTAATGGAAACCATTCCCTTACAATCCATCTCAGCAAGTTCAGCTCAGGTTCCGGAGACTACTCGGGAACCTTATGGGTGTCCAAAGCTCATAGTACACAGTTATATATAATATATAAACCGTCAGTCTCTTTTATCCAACCTAACTGCTAGGAACAGTGTTGTAAACCTGAATATCTATCGCAGCGTGTCATACGGAACCAACTTGCAGTCAGACAGATCGGGTTTGGATAGGATCACTTGACTCAGTCATGTGTGAGGCAGAGGTGTGAGTCAGTGAGGATGAAATACTTCCTGTTCAGTGGAACATTACAATAGCACAGGGATCCAGACTTACATCCAGTTCAGTCAGGTTCAAGTCCCATAACCCATCTTTAGTAAACCTGTGTTTGGTCAAAAAGAAACAACAGAAACATTCAGTCATCAGTGCATCCAGGGAGATCATATCGCCAAAGCAGTTCCTCAACTCTGTATAAAGGTCAAAAGTGCTAGTGCACGTGCCATGACATAACTATCAGTTTCCTCAGAGTATAGAGATACCACAGCTATTAGAACAGATAACATGCAAAAGGTACATCGATGTTTTGTCCTTTTGTGACAATAATTCTGCTTAGTGAAAGTGTCCCAGGATGCTCCACTCATTAGTCAGAACATTGGTGGAAACGATGGTAATGTTGGCCCTTTCGTTGACTTACAGTAAGTAGACTTACAGTAAGTAGTGGTTTAATGCAGGATTTAGTAGAGTACAGCAGGCCACTGCACCAGGGACCAGCAAACAATCTTTTGCAGCATCATCTGAGAGTACCAAGCCTTCTATCCCTACATGCTACTGCAGTAACCTGGTGGTTAAGTCAACCTCAATTGCCCCTTTTCCACCAAAAAGAACCGGGTGCTGGTTCAGAGCTAGCGCTGGTGCTGGTTCAAATTGGTTCCACTGGCGAACCTTCTAAGAACCGGTTTGCCTTTCCACCGGCTAGAGAGCATCACAGCCCACGAGTGTGACGTCACTGTATACGTGTCACGTTACACAGCAACGTTAGCGCAGCAGTGGCAAACACAAACACAACAACAACAAAGGCGGATGTTGCTTTACTGTTAATGCTCATGGCTTTGTGAACCTACATCGGCATCCAAACACGGCGAACAAAACGTGTACGTGCGGCTCCATGTAATCTGTATAAACGGAGGTTGTAATCGATAAAGTACATAACGTTATTTTATCATTAACACAGAAAAAAGTTAGCCTTAGCATGTAGCTACCTACTATCATGTGTGCTGATGATAATGCGTCATATTGCAGTAAAGTAAAAGTGTATTAAACATTAGTATACTTAAGGTACGTTATCAAATGCTCTAACAGTAGCCCCGCCCCCAGCCCCGCCCACAGCTCCTGACACAAGCGGTTCTTAAGTCTAGACCAGCAACGTTTTGGTGCTACTTAAGAACCACTTTTCCTGGTTCAGAGCTGGTGGTTTGGCGGTCGAAACAGAAAGAACTGGTTCTAAATTAAGCTCCGAACCTGCACTCAAACTGCCTCGGTGGCAAAGGGGCATAAGAGGTTGCACCAGTGTAAAGTCCTGTGAGAAAGGTGGACCTCCTGGATGGCTCATTTCTTGTGGATGTCCATTAGAACCCGTATGGCAGTACCCATATGCCTTGGGCCATTATAAAGACACAATTATATCACGCGGTCAAACAGATCAGACTTTAACGGCTCAAAGACCGATGGCGTACTGGAAGCATGTGGAGTAGAATCGCTTGTTTTATCTTTCTGATTGTTGAAGTTCCAAAAGCCGGTTCGCACTGGCCTTAGATTCTGAGACCTGTGCTCAGCCCTGGTTCCCAGGATGACTAGGAATGTTGGTTAAACATGTCCAGTAGTGTTGTCTAACCATGCCAGGCACCACCCATTAATCCGTTTAGTGGTTCTGTATTATCTTAATTACTTTTGGAGCGGAGATGTAAATATTAATAGGGGGCTCGCAATTTCTCAATCAACCCCTAAGATCACTGTTCCAATAGAAGGTTTCTCAGAAATGCAATGAAGAACGCCACAGATTAGTTTAACTAGCGACTCTGTTAATACTGCGCCATTTCTTTTGTCGTAATTGACTGATGTTTTATTTGTCTCCATTTAAGTGTTTGGCTTAATTGTTTTTTAAATTCTTAGTTAATGTCGATAATATGAAACGACCGAGTTTTCAAAAATCTTTGATGGTGCTGTTAAGTCATTGACCCAGTGAGCTAGTGTGAGGATGTGTCTTTTTGACAGAGGCTCCGGAGCTTCTCCAGAGCTCCAGAACATGCTTTCATCAATACCAAAATGCTTACAAATAAATCTTTTTATATCCAGTTTGATAAATAAGGTCCATTATTTAAAATGAATATTCATTCATTTCCTACTGCTTTATCCGAACTTCTCGGGTCACGGGGAGCCTGTGCCTATCTCAGGCGTCATCGGGCATTGAGGCAGGATACACCCTGGACGGAGTGCCAACCCATCACAGGGCACACACTCTCATTCACACACACTACGGACAATTTCCCAGAGATGCCAATCAACCTACCATGCATGTCTTTGGACCGGGGGAGGAAACCGGAGTACCCGGAGGAAACCCCCGAGGCACGGGGAGAACATGCAAAATCCACACACACAAGGCGGAGGCGGGAATCGAACCCCCAACCCTGGAGATGTGAGGCGAACATGCTAACCGCTAAGCCACCGTGTTCCCCTTTAAAATCAATATATAAAGTGTTAATTAATAAAATTATTGATATGAATAGTAGGTGATTTTTTTTCTTCTTAAGGAAGCATGCTCACAGCATTTTAGAAACACAGGCAGTGATTGTGAGTAAAAACAAAAACTACACAAACCTCGAACAGTGCTTATACTGTCAGAGGAAAAACACTGAAGGTACCTATTCAGTTAAAAGATTTCAGTTTGCCCGTTTTCCCTCACTCTCATTAACAATGTTGATTGCCTTGGAATTCCTTTCCTGACTTGTTTACACAAGAACTTTGTTGTTTAGGTATTAACTTTGGCAAGATGATGGTTATGGCAGAAGAGATGCCAGAAAATGCTGCACGATTTTCTGTGCAGACGATCTTGTGCATAAATAAATAAAAAAAACTTGGGCAACATAAAGATGGTTTTATTATTTGTATTTAAAAAAAAAACCACTAACTCGAATAATAAATAGCATTATTTATTTATTTAAAATGATATGTTGATTTTATTTATACATAAATTACATAATTATTTAAAAATTGTGATGTACATGATATCCCAAAAAAGTAAACCATCATCTAATTTAGCATAATTTTAACATAACCATATAGCCCGAGCCACCACAGTACTTTATTTTGTGGGAACATTAATCCGAAAAGTTCAGTAAAAGCACGGTATACTGTCGTTAACCTGCTGTTTACAGAGAAGAGCTTCTCCCTACAGAGATGCTCAGTTTGATCTGCTCCCTGTGTGTGTGTGTGTGTGTGTTTGTGTGTGTTTGTGTGTGTGTGTGTGTGTGTGTGTAGTTTGCATGTTCTCCCAGTGCTTCAGGGGTTTCTTCGACCTGGCATCAATAAACTGTCCGGAGCATGGGTGGGTGAATGAATGAACGTTTGAGTGAGTGAGTGGACGAGTGTGTGAGTGAGTGGACGAGTGTGTGAGTGAATGAGTGAGTGTGTGAGTGAATGAGTGAGTGGACGAGTGTGTGAGTGAGTGAGTGGACAAGTGTGTGAGTGAGTGAGTGGACGAGTGTGTGAGTGAGTGAGTGGACGAGTGTGTGAGTGAGTGAGTGGACAAGTGAGTGAGTGGACGAGTGTGTGAGTGGACGAGTGTGTGAGTGAGTGGACGAGTGTGTGAGTTAGTGGACGAGTGTGTGAGTTAGTGGACGAGTGTGTGAGTGAGTGGACGAGTGTGTGAGTGACTGGACGAGTGTGTGAGTGACTGGACGAGTGTGTGAGTGACTGGACGAGTGTGTGAGTGACTGGACGAGTGTGTGAGTGGACGAGTGAGTGAGTGGACGAGTGAACGGACGAGTGAGTGAACGGACGAGTGAACGTGTGTGTGTGTGTGTGTGTGCCCTGTGACGTGTAAGCACAGGCTCAGTGCAGGTTAGTACCCCAGGTCCCCTGATAGAATCCAGCTTCTCTGTATCTCTTACAAAACTAAAACAATATAAAGCAGCTTAGATCAATGCAAAAAATCAAGGCAACACATTTTAAACAAGAAAAAAAATGTATTTACATGCATCAACCATGTAAAATGAAAATATGGGGTAGGGTAGATAAATCTACATAAAATCTCTGAAAACATAGTGTAAAGTATAGTGTTATTGCTCGATAAACAGAGAAAGAATTATTACTTTTAACCATCGATTCGAATCGTACGAAACATCCACCACATTACGCTCGGCTTTGCGTCTTTCCGAAAGATTTCAAACTGTTCAAACTAGACCGTGAGGATGTGTCTTGGCTGTTTGTGGCTCACACAGTAATCACAGCTTTACATGACAGAACCTTACAGAGCTGCGTGACTGTGGAACGGTTTAAAGAATAAACACTTTTCTGTGTTTTGTAGTGTTCAAGAAACGGCTATAACAAGACTATAACAGTGTTACAGACATTATAACGGATGATGTCTTGACGTTGTATAGAACAATTGAGTCTTTTAAGAATTTAAAAAATATTTTGTTATGCCTTAAACTTTCTGCTCCATCTAACCACAATAAATAATACTTAAGCTATTATTATTATTATAATTATTATTATAATTATTATTGTGTGTTGTGGGTCATGTCCTAGTTCCCCTGTAATAAATGAGGTGAGACTAGCCCTGGTCACTCTCAGTAGCAGTGAGCAGTTCTCTCTCCTGTCCTTCGCTCGTCTTTAGAGCAGTCTTGTCTCCCTCCTCGCTAACGTGTGTGCAGTCGTTTTCACATTTTGCGCTAGTTTCACTGGGTGTAGCCGTGTGGGCGGAGCCTTGTCTTTCCTCACACGCCTCCTCCTGCGCTTCTTGGGACACCTGGTCAGTTCTGAGCTCCAGCTGCAGCATCAGCTCCTCCAGCTTGCGAGCTTTACGGAGCTCATTCTGCTGGATGATGGCACACAGGTGCTCTGTGAGCTGCTCCTTCACCTCCGTCTTCTTGTGCAGGTCTAGCTTGGCTGCCACGTACTCCGCCTCTGCCTTTTCCAAGCGCTTCCTGAACAAAATGTAGGAAAACACCAAATGAAATTCGAAACGTTATCTTCAAATGAAAGTCAGCATTAATAAGGTTTTGCTGTTTAGTCACCCAGATGTTTGAGGCACCAGCACTTAAGGTTTAAAACTGAAAACATTTTACGACTCCGTATTCAGCTGTAGAGTAGAGGTCTTCTCGGGTCTAAAGAAATGTACCTGACCCAAAGTGACCCGTATCACTTTTTACCCGAACCCGACGTGCATAATTTATTTATTTTTTTATAAGAAAGACCTGACCCGAGACAAACCCGAAAAAATTAGACCCGAGTCCGACCCGTCGTCAATTTTTTTTTAAACCCGACTGGACCCGAATGTTGCGCAACTCTACACTAAAGTAACCGCTACAGCGTGGATTCAAAATTGATTGACAGGTCTGTTTCAACGAAAATTCGCTTACCGCCAGCCGCACGTCGCCAGCCACATGACTCAAGCGGTCTTGGCAAACAGAGGAGAGGTTGGAAAAAGACTCGAGTCGACGCACACACACACACGAGATACAGTCTTCTCGGGTCCGTTCGGTAAAAACACGTTCATTTTAAATTACCCGAGACCCGATGCAGCTATTATTATACCCGACCCGTGTCCGAGGTACACGTGAAACTTTTAGACCCGAACCCGCTCGGGTCGGACATCGGGTTTTCGGATCCAAGTGGACCCGTGAAGACCTGTACTGTAGAGCCCTAATTTACCCCATTTACCTTAAAGACTGATCATGTGCCTTAAAACTACCAGCAGTCCCTTTCTCAGTTCCTCAGGATCAAATGGTGTTTTCTGGTGTACAGCAAGCCGAAAGGAAAGGGTGTCTCTCCTAACCATGCTCTTGTTCTTCTGTCATAGATCAAAACCTGGACATGTCAAGTGTGACTAAATGATGCAATGACTGACTCCTAAATGAGTTTTGCACCTTTATGGACTAAATAAAGAAAGTATTCAGATGCTGTAGAGGGCGATATTTTAGTGATCGTGAGAAGATAACATAACTCGTGCCTTTCAAATCAAAGTGTGTGATTCTTATCAATCAGCTAATCCTAATTCTATCAATCAGCTAATTCTAAATCAGCTGTGTTTATGAGCACAACAACAACACAGGATTATACCAAAAAGATGTTTGTGTAGTTTAACATCAGAAGTGTTTTCCTGTTTATACCGTCCATAAACCATTCACGTCTCTGCATCCACATTAGTAACAGTGAGTCACAGCTGAAGGCCTGAATGATATCAGGACTGTGTTACCATGCAGTGGAGTACTCCAGGCTGGCCTGCTCGATCAGACTCCTGAGGACACCGATATCACTCGATACAGAATCATCCAGAACCTGGAGTTCCTTTTGGATTTTCTTCAGTTTCACTGCTTCAGCTTGAGTCTGCTTCGATCTGTACAAACATGCATGGAAAAACGTGTGAACGTTTAAAACACACCGAGCACTGGAGAACTTTTCCTGAAGAAACACCTTAAAGGAGGTCAATCATACTTTTCAGCAATGGTCTTGGTAAGGAGAGCTTTGGTTCTTTTATTCTTCTCTTCCATCATGCGCTGCTCCCACTGAAGCTGCTGCAGACGCGTCTTCTCTCGTCTAGGGTGATCAAAGACACGTCAGAAGGAAGCGGGATATCATCTGTTCTGTTATAAGCTAGGAAATCAGCATTTATGTGGGAAATAGAAGGAATGATTCTTTACTTCTACCAGATTTGATCCAAAACTCTTTACAGATTTGACCTCTCTAACAAACCCAGATCTAAGGCAAGACAACCATACAAGCCAGATCATGTCAAAAACCTTTATCTAAATTACTGTCTGTAGTCATAACGTTCATTCGTTTACTTATTTAGAAGGAAATTAACTTCTCCCAAAATGTTACCACCGTTGAATAATTAATCAAGTACATTGTACGCATATTTACAGAACAATTTTACATGCAGAAATATTGATTTCAGGGAAATATTATGAATCCAAATCAAACTCAAACATAAGCAATACACTATAAAGCCAAATGTGCTTTGTGCACAGGGGTATCATCATGCTGGAACACTGAGACTCTGAGTTCCAGTGAAGGGAATTTATGATGTTACAGTAAACACAGACACTCTATACAATTGTGTGCCTCAAACTTTATGGTAACACTTTGGGGAAGAACCACATTGGGGTTCAAAAGGGGGAAATTTCTTTTTAGCCATGTCTCATAGTGCAGTGAATTGAAGCGAGTGTTTAAATGCTAATGTCAAATCACTAGATTTTGAGGATTTACTTAATACACACTTACATGCATGATTAACTAGATGTCTCATAGGTTATAATTATTATATACTGTATATTTTATATACTGATATATATATATATATACACAAACAAACAGAATTATAATATTATAACATCTAGATATTTATTAAAAAAAAAAAAAAAGAACCTAAATAATAGTTAAGCCTAATAATTAAGGTGTTGGACTACTGACCAGAAGGTCATGAGTTCGAGTCCCAGCTCCACCAAGCTGACACTGCTGGGTCCCTGATCAAGGCCCGTTAATAACTCTAATTGCTCAGTTGTATAAATTGAAATAAAAGTGTTAAGTCACTCTGTATAAAGATGTCCGTCTGCTAAATGCCTGAAATGTAAATGTAAAGCAAATCACCACAAATCAAATCAACCCCCTGCATTAGACTTACTAACAATTCCACTTCCTGTTTGTCCAGTTCCTTCACTGCTGCTGAGGGATCTTGTGAGTTTAGTGGAACAGGATCTGGTTCCTGATGAACGTCTGGGTGTGGTGCTTTGTCTGGGTTTGTTTGGCGTGGTGCAGGTGATGGTGCAGGTGATGGAGCGGGTGGTGGAGCAGGATGAAGAAGCTGCTGCTCAGGAGAGAGCAGACAGTCGCCCGGATTGGCTTTGTTTCTAGCGGCCATCTGTAGCGCTTTCTCCCGCTGCAGCTGCTGCCTGCTCCGGTTAGTAGCAGCGGATCTCCGGCCGCGGCCAAGCGAAGCAGACACACTCTCATCTGCGCAGTAAAAAGCCGTAATGTTACTGCATTAAACTCATGTCAACTGTCAGCAAGCCAATGAACCCAGAACTGTTATAACAACATGTTTATATCTTACTCGGGTCTCCTTTCTGCTGTATCCGTCTCAGCTCTTCCTCCGAAAACCCAGCCCACGCAGCCATTGACACACGTAGAACACTTCAGAGATATATACAGCGTATTTATTAACATTAACGGTTAACGTTTACACTAAACAACCGTCACGTTTCTGCCAAAGTTACAACGCAAAGTCTTCAAACCTTTCGTTCAACCGCCATCTTTGTGTACAGCGGTTGCCACGTTTAGGACCAAGGACGGGACCCGGAATAGGTGTCTTCAGTATTGTGCCTGTTTTTGTTGGAACTCGGAAAAGCGTTTTAAGTAACACTGAAGTTCTGTGCGGCTGTAAATTACTTTATTTTTTTTTTATTATCATCAACAACAACAACAAAAAAAAAACAGAAAATGCGTAAATAAAATATAAAATGAATTTTGTTTTATACAGGCGAAATGCAATGAGCTATGGATAGATGGATGGATGGATGGATAGATAGATACTGAGCACAACATACACACACATCGTCTGTGGGGACTGCACAGACCCACACAAAACACACACACTGACACATCAAACTGTAACATGCTGTTTTGCACACTTTTCTGCTGTTTTGGCACAAACTGTCCAACAATTCAACCGTTTTTGCACAAATTGTACGATATCACCCATTTTGCACATACTATACAAGATTTCAGTCATTTGCTGTTTTTTGAACAATTCTATATATTATCCCAATATTATACCTGCCTAATGGTTAGAGAGTCTGACTCATAACCCTAAGGTTGTGGGTTCGAGTCTCGGGCCGGCCACGACTGAGGTGCCCTTGAGCAAGGCACCGAACCCCCCAACTGCTCCCCGGGCGCCACAGCATAAATGGCTCCCCACTGCTCCGGGTGTGTGTTCACGGTGTGTGTGTGTGTTCACTGCTGTGTGTGTGTGTGTGTGTGTGTGTGTGCACTTTGGATGGGTTAAATGCAGAGAACGAATTCTGAGTATGGGTCACCGTACTTAGCCGTATGTCACGTCACTTAAGAAACTGTGTTCATTCTAATGTTACTGCATGAAATATTGTTTGAACATTCAGTATTCACATACAGTATTTACGCCGGTCGGTCGGCGCTGTTTCTGTTACTGTTTATTGTCTTTTGTGTATTGTATTTTTTTACTTTTTGTATTGTCTTGTAACTTTTTGTCCTGCACTGTCTTGTCTGTCTAGTCTGTCTTGTCCTGCACTGTTGCACCAGGTTGCACAGTTGCACTTTATGTGGCTAAGACTACTTCAGCCCTGTCTTTGTGTTATGTAGCACCATGATCCTGGAGAAACGTTGTCTCATTTCACTGTGTACTGTAACAGCTATGGTTGAAATGACAATAAAAGCTTCTTGACTTTGACTTGACTTGATAAATAGTTGCAATAAAAATATTAATGATCACGAAACATATTTCATAGTGTGTTCAGTGTATTTTAGTGTTCAGTACAGGAAAACCCAGAGTATGCTTTTCTCTTTCTTTTCTTTTTCCTAACAGGTATTATCATCCATCTCAGCTAATCAGGATCATATGTGTTTTGTGATCGGATCAGTGAGACTTATGGAGATCGGATTGTGATCGGATCAGTGAGACTTATGGAGATGGTCTGTCACAGACAGTATGTGGCTGCATCATATATGTTGCGTGTCCTGATGTGACCACAGCTCTAAGTCCATGACAGACATCAGAATGCAGGAAAGTGTGAGCTCAATGACATTGGCAAGGTTGATGGTAGCAGATGGGTTGGTTTGAGTGTTTCAGAAACTGCTGGTATCCTAGGATTTCCACACACAACTGTCTCTAAAATATATGCAGAATGGCTCAAAACAACAACGATCCAGTGACTGACAGTTCTGTAGGCAGAAATGTTTAGTCGATGAGAGAGATCAGATGACGATAGCCTGAATGTCTAATCTTTTTATTTATTTATTTATCTATCTATCTATCTATCTATCTATCTATCTATCTATCTATCTATCTATCTATCTATCTATCTATCTATCTATTTATTTATTTTTACAACAAATCAAAAGCATTTCATTATGAAAATGATGAACTATGAGACAGATGAAGTGCAACAGTAAAACGCCACACTGGGTTCTACTCCTGCCGCTGAGGAGGCAGCGAGCAAAAGCTCACAGAAAAGAAAAAGGTGAAGACTAGGAAAATGTCTCTGTTTTGACGAATTTCTACATTGACATGAAGATAGTAGGGTCAGAATTTAGTGTCATCTCCTGAGTTGAAACAAATGCAGAAAAGCATTTGTGTTGTCACCAGGAAATTCTAGATATCTGTGACCTGGAAGATTAGAGAGCAAATTTGTCCATGCAGACTATCTTCTGTGTCGCTAGTCAATTGTTAGGCTCCGTGAGCAGTTTGAAAATATATGGTTGGCTGGATTATGGGTCTATATGACAGGGGAGACGTTTATTTTTACATTTACAGCATTTGGCAGATGCCCTTATCCAAAAGTGCTATTAAGTCTCTATAGATGAATAGATTAACAGGTTGATGATAGGTGGGCAAATTAGGGTAAAAGAGATTTGGTATCAACAGCATGAATTCATGGACCCAACCTGCCCTGTGTCAACAATTCAGCCTGCTGGTTATGGTGGAATAATATAAGAAATTTTTTCATGGGCACTGTAAAACATCTTTCGCAGCCTATCTGATTGTTGCTGAGCATCTGCATGATCACAGTTTAACTACCTAGTAATGGAAAGAAACATAATATATTACAGTGGCTTTTGCTGTTAATATATTAGTTATATATCAGTTATATCAGTTAGCAAATGCTGAACCAGAATATCAAAATATATATTCTATTTTAATTCTTTTAAAAAGCTGCTTTGAGACAATGTGAATTGTTAAAAGTCAAGTCAAGTCACCTTTATTGTCACATCACCACAGCACATGTGCCTTGGTGAGTGAAATTCTTGGGAGCGAGCTCCAGAAATTGCAGAACCATTTACATACAATAGTAGAAACATAAACAGAACAGTTTACAGACAGGTTAGAAAAAAAGAAAGTGCAAAATGCTCAGTACCATTGAAATGTGCAAATGTGGAAAATGTGGAAAGGATGCAATGTGCTCATACATAGTCAGTACACACAGTGTACTACTAGACATATATATATAACCATACATATATGTATGTATAAGTATAAATATAAATAATATATATAAGTATTATATATAACATGTTAAGGTGCAACGGACTGTACAGATACAGAAATGTCCTGTGGTACCGATAGCTTATTGTCAGATAGATTGTTATTTTAAATTAAATGCAGTGTGTGTGTATAGTCCCGTGTGTATTGATACAGTACGAATGCAGTGTGCGTGTGTGTATGTGTGTATAGTCCGGTGTTGAACTGTTGAATATTGTGGGAGTATGCTGTATGCTGTAAAATAAATGAAATTGAATTGAATTGAATATCAAAGGTATGTTTCCAGCACCTTGTGGATTTGTGAGCAAAAAGAATTGATCCTGTAATTAGTCTAGTGTTTTGAATATATCGTATACTGATTATAGATTTGGATGGCAGCCCGATAGTCAAGAGAGTATGTAATAAATGCACAGAGAAGAATTTCTGCATCTTTAAGTCTATGTGTGTGATAGAAGCTAGCTGTGATGGAGTGATAATGAACGGCAGTTTTAACAGCAGAGCTGATGTGTGGTTCAAATATGAGGGAGGGATCTCAGGTTCCTAACATTTTGAGATGAGAGAGATACTGTCAATATCTATGCATGAGTCAGATGTTTTCTAAATTAGTGTATGAGGTTAAATGGAGAGTTTAACTTTAGAAAATTGTAGTTCTATCTATTTTTATGTCAGTAATACAGGCAGCCAATGATAAGGCGGATGAAATGCATAACACTAGTGGTAAAGTAAATGGGAGCGTTATTAGAGCAATGGTAGTAGAAACCATATATAATCACATGCAAGTGTATAATATGGCCATGGAGCGGCATGCAGATGATAAAGTGTAGCGGGCTTAGGACAGAGGCCTGAGGAACACCTTGCACATTTTTCTTTGTATGTATGTATGTATTAGGGGTGGAGCCGAACCCGAATACGGTATTCGGAAAGGCACAAATAGCGTGTTTTTTACGAATACTTATTTCGAACAAATACTTAAAAAAATATTTGACACAGGCTGCTCACAGAGCAACAGAGACTGTCTCGGCTGAGCGAAAAAATACTTCACTGCATCACTATTTTTGTTGAATAGATTTTTGTACCTTAATTGTGTTCCGGAGGCAGTTTAAACCTTTCGGGTAGCGGAGTTTTATGGTACGTTTAAGTTACTCTGTCTTTTGCAGGCAGCAAGATGTAGGCTATAGGCTACATCTTGAAAAGATGAAAAGGGTGTAGCTGCTGCTGAGCCATCTCTTGGTCCTCCACCAGCCAAAAAAGACTTGCTCATGTTCTGTGTGGAAGCATTTATCTTCTTCCAAGTGAAATATGGTTAAGTTATGGTTAACATAAAACATTTAAAAAGAAATTAAAAACATAAAAAATCAATTTAAAAAAAGAATTAAAAAAATAAAATAAAATAACCTTTGTGTCTTTTTTGGCAGACAGTTGACAATAGCATTGCTTTTAGTTAGTTAGTTGGTTAGTTAGTTAGTAAGTAAGTAAGTAAGTAAGTAAGTAAGTATGTATGTATGTATGTATGTATGTATGTATGTATGTATGTATGTATGTATGTATGTATGTAAGCATGCATGTATAGATAGATAGATAGATAGATAGATAGATAGATAGATAGATAGATAGATAGATAGATAGATAGATAGATAGATAGATAGATAGATAGATCCTAGCTTTTGGGTCTGTTTTGGAAATGATGCTAAGTTGCTTTCAGCAGATCTACCAGTTAAAGATACAAGTGATCAGTGCAGACACATGATGCAGGAATATGTGTCAACAGTTCTTAATATGTGTCTCAGCCATTCTTTTGTGATCAGATAACCCTAGATAGGTACCAATTTGTTCAAACTGAGCAGACCAAAAGAAGCTGTGGGTTTCTCAGTCTGACATTTTTATCAGTCTATAGCACTGGGGATAGAAAGAGCTTAAGTAAACTGGTCAGAAATCTCAGCACCATCACAGGACTGACCGTAACTCAGGATATTAAGAATTTTGTAAGGTAGTTTGTACAATTCTTTCATGGTATGATATGAAGCTCTTTTTAGCTCTGTTTTCTGCCCTTTCTTTCAGACACTAAACTGCCTTCTCCTATACCCAGTTTCTCAAATCTAACAACATGAATCTTAGTATATATTAATGACAGTTTTTAACCATTATTTGAATTTTAATTTAAAACAACAAAGCCTTTACTGCAGTTTCTACACATGTTGACTTATTGTTTCATCTAATCTCACACTTGGATTGGACACCGAATTGCACCAACTTGTGGCACAGTATCACTTACACAGTATCATCTGAACGCTTTGCCCTTTTGGCTAGTAATAGAGCAATAGGCTTTCCTATTTGGTGACCGATGTTAAGGTTAGGGTTGGCTTAATAATTTATGTACCATAATTAAATTATTATAATTAATAAATCATTTTCAACTTTTTTCTTTTTAACGTACAATATGGGGGAAACTGTTGTGTCTATAGCCAGCTAGCTGTAAGGAAGTGTTATAGATTTAACAAATGAATAGGTCCTGTATGTTAAATAAATAATAAAATAAATAAAAAACCTAAATCATTTGTTAAATCTATAAGGAAGTGTTATAGATTTAACAAATGAATAGGTCCTGTATGTTAAATAAATAATAAAATAAATAAAAAACCTAAATCATTGTATATCATAGCTCATTTACAAGCAAGATGCACTTTGTTTACTGCTGATGCTGTTAGCAGCCATTTTGATTTGACGCCATTTTGTGAATAGGTAATTGAGCAGAAATGCCCAAGGGGAGCTTTATCTTTGTTTTTTCCTGGTCAGAGGTCAGAAATTCATAAGTAATTCCTGACCTAATAAGATTTAGCCAACCGCAGCACAATTAGCAGTATTAAAAATTATGTCAACTGGAGGTCCTCAGATGTGTGTGTG
This sequence comes from Tachysurus fulvidraco, assembly GCF_022655615.1. Taxonomy (NCBI): domain Eukaryota; kingdom Metazoa; phylum Chordata; class Actinopteri; order Siluriformes; family Bagridae; genus Tachysurus; species Tachysurus fulvidraco. The sequence goes on from NC_062533.1 coordinate 3,451,639, forward strand.
TGTGTGTGTGTGTGTGTGTGTGTGTGTGTGTGTGTGTGTGTGTGTGTGTGTGTGTGTGTGTGTGTGTGCATCTAAATGTATGTTTGTGTTGTAAGTAATACTCATGAATCGTTTCAGACTGCTGGAGTCCGTTGCTAATTTTGTTCATCTGTTTCTTTCTATTGCTCTCTTCACCTTTAGCCACTTATTTTATTCTGGTTGTGGCCAGAGAGGTTGAAGGTCAGTAAAAAGAACAAGCTCCGTATAAACAGTATATAAGCCTGCCAATGACACAGAAATGTCAAACAGCCCTATCAGATGTCACGTTTTAGCTTCAGAGGAAAACTCTGTGATTGAGACAGAAGTAAATGCAGATGTGTGACAGACAAAGGAAGTATGAGGATCTGTTCAGGTTTAGTGCTCATTGGTTATTTGTTCAGTTCCACTTCAGTAGTCAGTTATTATCACTTTGCAAAATAGTGACCGTGTTAATTTGTGAAAATGTCAATATATAGCACCCCTTTTTTTTTTTTAAATCTACATAATTCTGCATGAACAGGTCAGGACTAACAGAATAATAACGGTGTACTGGAAAAGAAAGTGAGCTCGGAGAAGCATCTCGAACATTTGCATTCAAGCCACAATGGAAAAGAACTTGGTCCAACATTTCTTGACTAAATGTCAAACGTACCTAATTCCTTTAGCATAACAATGTGTCATTCAGTAGCACATTTTGGGCGAGCTAAGTTTTATTAGTGGTGAGCTACTGTGGTCGACTGGCAGATACACGGCATGGAAATGTCAAGAAATTAAGACAGTAGGCTAACACTCTCGGTTTTAAGCAACCATTTAAATGTAATTTGAAGACTTCAGTTGACAGTCAGTCATCCTGACCACCAACGCACAAACTTTACTGTAAATGTGACGGCAATGCAGAGGCAGTTCAAGTATCTTTTGAACTACTGGGTGGCATTTGTATTTTTTGTCCAAACAAACTCAAAGTTTCCAACTTTTCTGATGGCATAACCATCCCCGTTTTCCCCCCAGTGACATAACTAAGTGTTTGTAAAAAACCTTTTTGAAGTTTTTGGTGCCACTTGCCAACAGCAACACTGTTTGCTGTCTTAAATATTTTGCATAAAACATGGCTGTTTTCTTAAAGCCTTGCTCATAACGATCACCTATTAATTCAGACGTCCTGGCAGCCGATTTGACAGATCCCATTTGATGTCCTGGCTTTTTTTCGCCACAAAGGTTGAAGGTTGTCATGACAGAAAACTTCATCCAGACTCGGAGCCGGAAGTAAGAAGAAAAACTACCACGGTGATGGACACACTCTCTCCCTCTGTCGTACTTGTTCTCATTCTCAGCCCGTATGTCAAACTGATGCCTGTTTTGCCTGAATGTAAATGATTACCAAGGTCCTCGGGTTGAAGCGAAATTATGTTAGGGCCAATTATGCCTGTGTCCTTACGGTCAGCCATCAGCGGTGTTTAACACACTCTGATGAAACAAGCACTGAATGATTTGTCTTCAAGAAAGAGAAACCGAGTGCACTTCAGCTTAAAACATTTCATGCAACCAAAACAATACCCATCTATCATTCGCTTTAAAACCCTGTCACAAATTTCATCCATGTGATGCCCAATTATACGTAGGCTTAAAAGCCAAAAGAACCTCAGCTGGAGCAGCAGAGATACTGTATTGTCAGTCTTATTGACTTTAAATCACAATTGATTACACTGATTAAATACATTGTGATGGTTTAAATGGAAATTTTTGATGATTGGCTGATTTCAACCTAAAGGCCTGGACCGAACTATGTCCAGATTATGGTGATGTTCATCTTCTAAGATAAACTGGCCTTTGGGTATGGTTCATGCGTTAAACCATTAGCGTGTGAGCACATCCCTTACATAGACCAGGAACAAAATAAATCCACCATTTTTTTTTAAAGGTTCGTATAGAGGGAAAGCAATTTAAAAAAAAAAAAAAAAAGTTGCCTGGATGGATCATCCCCCAGGGAGAGATATATTTATGCAAGACAAGCATGATTTTATACCACAGGCATCTGTATTAACATAACCATTTGCTTTGCCGCTGACTGGAATAACATGCTAGAGGCCAGTCACGATCCTTTATTAAACGGAGAGACCTATCTACGAAATAGATGAGAACAAAGCCGCAATCTCCCAGCACTTCTGAGCCAGCGCCAGTTTCACCCTCTAAAATTGGATCGTCAGAAATAGCGCTCATGAACATAACATACTGTAGCCTTGTTAATCATACGAGGTGGTTCCCTCAAAGCAAAGCCAATAGGAAAACATGATGCATTATGTGCAATACTGCCAAAGGACATTCCTCCAGCCAAAAGCAACATATTTCCTAAAACACCAGCTGCAGAGTCCAATACCCAGAACTATTTATTACTTGCCTAAGACGAATTCTCATGTGAAATGTCTTGAAGTTTTGAATTATGTAAAGAAAAGAGGAGGGAATCTCTACTGTACAGGCTTTAGGTGGATATATTTGAAAGCAGGCCGTGTCATTAGGACCAATCAGAGCCGGGAATAACTCATGGGTAATTATACAGGAGTCAGCAGAGGCTTAGCAAGTGCACATGGTGCCCCTTCTTGGACTCGATGCCATCAATAAAAACATACTTTGTGCAATCAGGCAGGAAACACGGAAGAAAGATAAACATCCAACCGGAGCAGCCGATCTTAAGGAACGGAGGCTGGAGGTCAAGCTGGGGATGATTAGGGGTCGGGGATGTCACTGCACTTTGGTTGAACCCGGGGCAAATCTAATAGCTTGTTCGAGTCAGTTGAGACAATCAGACTTCTCCACACATCTGATCTCTCCTCCATGTATTCGTGTTCAGGACTCCAGCTGTGACCCCTGAGCTGCCCATCTGTAAAGAGTTTATGTTGTACAGACAAAATCTATATGTCATGCACTAAAATTAAAGATTAAATTGACTTCAGTTTTTATTAAAAATACCCTTTTTTCTTGCAGTTTGCCTACAGTGTATTTAATTGGTGCTTAACAAGACTGTTGAAAAGAAAAAAAAGTAAGCTACTGTTAATTTACTGAAATTGATTTAAACGCCTATAGTGTGTGATGCAGAAATAAATGTTTTAATGCAATGTCTGTATGACACAGAGAGCGGGGGGAGGGAGGGAGAGAGAGAGGGGGGGGGGAGAGAGAGAGGGAGGAGAGACAGAGAGCAGGAGACGAGAGAGAGGAGAGGGAGGAGAGAGAGAGAGAGAGAGAGATGATGAGGCGATGAGGAGGAGCGGAGGAGAGAGAGAGGGTAATCGAGAGAGAGAGAGAGGAGAGGTGAGGGAGCGGGAGGGAGGGTATGGGCCGGAGGGAGGGGAGGGGGGATGGGAGAGAGCAGAGAGGCGAGAGGGGAGAGGAGAGCAGAGAGGGAGAGGGAAGAGAAGAGAGAAGAGAGAGAGGGAAAAGATTGGAGGAGAGAGAGGGAGGGTAGAGAGAGAGAGATGGGAGAGAGAGAGGGAGGGAGCGTTAAAGAGAGATGCAAGAGACGAGTCGAGAGAGAGAGAGAGAGAGAGGGAGTGAGGGAGAGAGGGGGGAGGAGGGGGGAGGGGGAGAAGCACTGCAGAGAGAGACGGGAGGGGGAGAGAGTTTTCTTTGGAGAGGGGGAGGTGGTTAGAGAGAGGGAGGGAGTAGAGGGAGTCCGGTGAATGAGAGGGAATGATGAGAGAGAGTGAGGATAGAGGGAGGGAAGAGGAGGAGTGAGAGAGGGGGGGAGAGGGGGGACTGGGGGAGAGAGAGAGGAGGGGAGAGAGGAGGGGAGAGAGAGGGGAGTGGGAGATGAGAGACCGAGAGAGGGAGGAGGCGAGAGAGAGAGAGAGAAAGGGATAGGAAGAAAGGAGAGAGAGAGAGGGAGAGAGAGAGGGAGAGAGAGAGGGAGAGGGAGACAGAGAGAGAGAGAGGGAGAGGGAGGGGGGGAGAGGGAGGGAGAGACAGAGAGGGAGAGAGAGAGAGAGAGAGAGAGAGAGGGAGAGAGAGAGAGAGAGAGAGAGAGAGAGAGAGAGAGAGGGAGGGAGAGAGAGTTAGTCTGTCGTACTCCTGTCATACCCCAGAGCTGAGAGTTCTCTCTCCTCCCTGCACTTATCTGCCAGTGTATTCACTAACGCTCTCAGCATTAAAACACACTTCCAAAATCATATTCTTCTCATTTCTGGCCTTCACATCACAAAGAAACCCTAAGGCTAGATGATTACTCCTCTGAGTGTACGATGGAAAAACGTTTCTCCATTATCTTTGTGGTGTCTTTTGTTCACGTCAATTCCTTCTACACGAGTCGGCATGACGAACCAGCAGCGCACATCTGGATTCGAAAGACTGCACGATAACGCTTTCTGGAAGCAATGCTTTCTCACTAGACCTTAATTTAGTGGTTTTATTAAAAGCCAGTACTTTAAAATGTACTAGATGATTGTATGTCAGTGTAAGATTATATCTATCCCATTCCACATGAACTTTATTAAACACTGTCAGTCTTCAGTATAACAAGTACACAGTGTGCTGTGCTACAAGAGAGTGTACAGATTTCTTTTATTTCTCCTCTATCTATTTCTTAATTGGGATTTCTGGGGTTTAACCATAAATTAAATTTAACCAAAAATCTGGGAAAAAATCTGAACTATTATGAGTAAATTCTAGAAGTCAAGTCAAGAAGCTTTTATTGACATTTCAAAAATATATAGTTGAGGCAGTACAAAGTGAAATGAGACAACGTTTCTCCAGGACCATGGTGCTACATAGAGCAACAAAGGGCTACATAAAACAAAAAAACAACACGGAGCTAGGGGGACACGGTGCCTTAGCGGTTAGCACGTTCGCCTCACACCTCCAGGGTTGGGGGTTCGATTCCCGCCTCCGCCTTGTGTGTGTGGAGTTTGCATGTTCTCCCCGTGCCTCGGGGGTTTCCTCCGGGTACTCCGGTTTCCTCCCCCGGTCCAAAGACGTGCTTGGTAGGTTGATTGGCATCTCTGGAAAATTGACAGTAGTGTGAATGAGAGTGTGTGTGTGCCTTGCGATGGGTTGGCACTCCGTCCAGGGTGTATCCTGCCTCGATGCCCGATGATGCCTGAGATAGGCACAGGCTCCCCGTGACCCGAGGTAGTTCGGATAAATGGTAGGAAATGAATGAATGAACACGGAGCTAAGAGCTAAAATGTAAAGTGCATAGTATGCAACCCAGTATAAGACAGACAGACAGTGCAAACAATACAATACGCTACAGGACAGATACATAAAATATAGCACAGAGGAGCGTTAAAAATCTTTTTCTATGCTGCTTTGAAATAATGTGTAAGAAATAAAAAATACGTTGTGTAAAAATAAGACGATGATGTTGAAGATCTTAATGAAGAACAAGAAGTTTATTCCAGCATAAGCAGTGACAAAATACATGGCGTACTTTGGGTTCATCTGAGTCAGTAAGAACCTCGAGCAAATCCTGCTCAAGCATTATATACAGTTTTCCCTTTTGGTAATTTAAATGAAGTTAAGCTTTGAATGTGTATTGAGTGTAAGAACTGAATGTCTCCCAAATGGCTGGGCTACAACCTTGTTGTCTAGCTGATGGCTTTAAATGTTAATCGTGGTCATGTACACCTTGTCTTGGTATTGTTACAATTATTATCAACCAAATGGTCACTTTAAATGGTAATCGCGGTCACGTAGACCCTTTGTTCGTGGTGATCCTTAATGTCCTGCTGCCGTCCAATTTATAATTGAATCTAGTTTATACGTTTAGAGTCCTAAACATATTACCTTATGATACTTCTTAGGAATGAGCTCTTTTTAGATGTGTACCTTGGAGTGGAACTTGGGTGCAATTTCTGTAATTTCTTACAAATGTCAATTGTTGAAAGCGCTATCCATCCATCCATCCATCCATCCATCCATTTTTTGAGGCTTTTATCCTATATATGTCACGAGGAACCTGGGCCCATATTAATAAAGATTCAAAGAATGATCTTAGAGAGAGCTCCTGATTTATCTTAAAAATTTCGAACTAGGAATCTTATTTTTAAGATTTTTAGAGCAAGGACAATACAACAACTTTTATCTTACAGATGAGGCAGGGATTAACCCTGTTACTAGGTATGGCACATTCTTTGGAAGACTGTGATCGGTTGTCCAAATCTGCTCTATTATAAGCCTTCGCTTTGTCTCTATGTTAAGATATCTGTGTCTATATCGTGTAAGGATTACGTCCGTGCTCGATCGTATCAGACATGTTCTAACATCTGTATGTTACAGATGTAATAAATGTAAATGCAAATGTAAATGTAAACATCTCAAACACAGCGCAGAAATGTCAGAGACAAATTATATCATTTCTGCCGCTATGGCATTTCGGCTCAGAGATGTTAGCGTATCTCTAAATGCCACGGCGGCAGAATATATATTTATCTTTAATATGATAATATGAGGTCACAAAAATAATCTCTACATGATCTAATCTGTATCATCTTATTAACTCACTATCATTATTAAATATTGTATACAGTACATTTCTTCTTAATCTATTCTCTTTCATTTCAAGGGGAAACGTAGAAGTTCGTCACTAGGAGAAACTCTATGCACTGAGAATTTCCATGAATACGGGCCCAGGAGTCGATCCCCAGGTCTCGGGGCACAACGCGGGGGCCATCAAACCCTATCTCTGGAACTGTAAGACAAACCTCTTAACTACTAATCCACCAAAGCCTGTGATATATAGCATTATCTCTTAATTATCTCTAGAATTAGTAAACTTACAGAATCACATGCGCAAATCAATCAGTAGCTTGTAACAGGAAATGCTAGATACATTTACTCACTCTCTCACTCACTCATTTTCTACCGCTTATCCGAACTACCTCGGGTCACTGGGAGCCTGTGCCTATCTCAGGCGTCATCGGGCATCGAGGCAGGATACACCCTGGACGGAGTGCCAACCCATCACAGGGCACCACTCTCATTCACTCACACACTCACACACTACAGACAATTTTCCAGAGATGCCAATCAACCTACCATGCATGTCTTTGGACCGGGGGAGGAAACCGGAGTACCCGGAGGAAACCCCCGAGGCACGGGGAGAACATGCAAACTCCACACACACAAGGCGGAGGTGGGAATCGAACCCCCAACCCTGAAGGTGTGAGGTGAACGTGCTAACCACTAAGCCACCGTGCCCCCCTAAATACATTTAAATACATTTGAATATATTTACTTGATTAAATGTAACAGAATTTTTAAAGTTTTAAAGCCTTTGGTGTTGGAAAGATCTTTCCCGGTTACTCAAATTCTTAAATTTATTATCTTACAATCTTCAGTGGTAATTACATGATTCCTTTATCATTTTTTTAAGCCAACACTCCAGTGTTGATGCCAGCTATCAGTATGAGATGTCCCAGGGAAGCACATTCTGGCCAAGCTGCATGAAGAGAAGATTTCAGTCGAATAATAAACGAATAAGTCGACCCTGTTATCTCTAACGCACACATACGCTACGCTGCACTACACTCGTCTTTCTAGTCTTACTACCTGTCTGTATAGATGAACAAATGAACTGCCGAAGATTTTCAGACACACGAGAAAAGCGAACGTCCGTATTGTGTTCCACTTTCACGGGAAGAAGGACGATCTGAGCGTCATTAGGATACAGGATGTGATGTGTCATTAAAGATCTTAGACAGATGCACAGAGGAGTTTTCACCTTTTTGATCTGCCACATTAGTGAAGTTACTCTCTGATTGGCTCATGTCTTTTATCTGTGTGTGTGTGTGTGTGTGTGTGTGTGTGTGTGTGTGTGTGTGTGTGTGTGTGTGTGTGTGTGTGTGTGTTCACACGCACACATCTGGACATAATCTGTACAGGAGAGAAGGAACAGAAGAGCAAATGAATTCCATACCTCTTTGTCATCACTGACACTATTGTGAGGTCCATCGCAGACACAAAGGAGAACGAGGATTCACGATCAACGGGAGAAATAATATATAAATAAAATTTTAAATTCTATCATTTCAGATTCAGAAATTTTTATTAAATCGTTTATTTTTTACTTTAAGTCAGATTCCTATATTTGTGCACAATGTACAGTATAATATTCAGTATGTACAACGGGCAGCGCTGTTTTTGTGTATTGTCTTGTAGTTTGTAGTGTTTTTGTTCTGTTGTTTTTTTGTTTGTTTGTTTGTTGTTGTTTTTTTTGCACTGTCGGGGGTCACGGTGGCTTAGTGGTTAGCACATTCGCCTCACACCTCCAGGGTTGGGGGTTCGATTCCCGCCTCCGCCTTGTGTGTGTGGAGTTTGCATGTTCTCCCCGTGCCTCGGGGGTTTCCTCCGGGTACTCCGGTTTCCTCCCCCGGTCCAAAGACATGCATGGTAGGTTGATTGGCATCTCTGGGAAATTGTCCGTAGTGTGTGAGTGAATGAGAGTGTGTGTGTGTGTGCCCTGTGATGGGTTGGCACTCCGTCCAGGGTGTATCCTGCCTCGATGCCCGATGACGCCTGAGATAGGCACAGGCTCCCCGTGACCCGAGAAGTTCGGATAAGCGGTAGAAAATGAGTGAGTGAATTTGCACCGACTTTTGTCTCACACTGTATGTAGCTCGGACACCTAAGGACACGAGTCCTTATCTCTGTGTTGTTCCATGTACTGTAGCTCTGCGTTTGTTCTACGTAGCAACATCGTACTGAAGAAACGTGTTCTCAGTTCTCTATGTACTGCTACAGCTATACAGTATATGGTTATAAACTGTAAGTATATAATATGGCTATAAATGACAATAAAAGCTTCTTCACTTGACTTGACTTGACTCGACTTTCCTGTAAAGCTGCTTAGCAACAACCTTTATTGTTTGAAGCACTACATAAATAAAACTGAATTGAAATCTTTATTTTTTTCCACATACAAAAGTTGATCAATGAAACGTTATTAGACACCAAAACTAATATACTCATAAATACTTATAAAATTATATTGGATATAAATTAAGTTTTTTTTTTTTTTTTAGAAATAAATCTTTGTTTCCTTTCAGAGCCAGAAAGGATTTGATGTCTGTACCTTTTTTTTTTTTTTTTTTTTTTTTTTAACCATTATTCAATTAGGGGGAAATAAACAATAAATAAAAGCTCCAATAAAATAAATAAATAAATAAATAAATAAATAAATACAAATTTTGTGACTGACTCAAATGTCTTAAACTACACATGAACTCTGGCTTGTTTCTGACTTTTTTCCGTCCATTGTTTCTGTAAAATAAGAACCCAATGCTGAAGGTCTTGACTTGACTAGTCTTTATTTGAATGATATTATTCAGCATGTTTTAGAGCTTCGGGGAGAAATAAACGCCTCGTCACCTTACAGTAACACTTCAAATTTACTGTGCTGCTGAATTTATGGCACTTGACCTTCTATATTAATTATATTGTATTTTGGTTGGAAAATATCAGTGAGATCTCCTCAGTGAGATTTTATTCCGGTTAAATAAATATTACTAAATAACGTTGCTTATCTAATTATTTTAACGCTCCACGGGAACAAATTTGAACTGCTAAGGAATTTCTTTAATTATATTAATAATATATTTAATAATTTTTGTTTTTCATAATTAGCTCATGGGGGCACGGTGGCTTAGTGGGTAGCACGTTTGCCTCACACCTCCAGGGTCGGGGTTCGATTCCCGCCTCCGCCTTGTGTGTGTGGAGTTTGCATGTTCTCCCTGTGCCTCGGGGGTTTCCTCCGGGTACTCCGGTTTCCTCCCCCGGTCCAAAGACATGCATGGTAGGTTAATTGGCATCTCTGGAAAATTGTCCGTAGTGTGCGATTGTGTGAGTGAATGAGAGTGTGTGTGTGTGTGTGCCCTGTGATGGGTCGGCACTCCGTCCAGGGTGTATCCTGCCTCGATGCCCGATGATGCCTGAGATAGGCACAGGCTCCCCGTGACCAGAGAAGTTCGGATAAGCGGTAGAAGATGAATGAAATATTGAAATGATTTATAGTTCTATTCGGACAATAAACAGAAAATTCCATTTTAAATGAGGAACGATCATTTTTCCTATTGGTTTATAAACCGACACGTCACCCGAGGGCTTATTGTTTAAACACAGCTGAAGCACTGTGATTCAGCGTCTGGCTCAGCGACTAATCAAGAAAACACCCTGAAAAATCCTACGACAGGAGACAGGGGGTGTACTGTAGATCACACCAAGTTCTCAAAAACAATCATATTTTCATGCTAAATCTGTTACGAGGGAGAATAAATGTAATTTTAAATCTGCGCAAATCTTTCACGTCCGTATTTTTTCTGGCATACAAACTTCATTATGTCAGATTTTTTGGTCAGATCTTTTATTTGGAACATATGTTGTAGCCAGACTACTGAAAAAAACACTGGTGTGACATTTCAGTGGTTTTTTTTTTTTTTTTTTTTTTTTTGCAAGCTTGTAGGCATAAAGAATTCAACAATAGCAGACTTATGGATTGCAACGTAGTAAATGTGTTTATGGGGAACAAGGCAGTTTTGGAGATCCTTGTAAATGTTAGACTTTAGGCTGAAAAGATTCAGTGGCTCTGTACACTCAGGAGACACGGATTTCTGACTTCGGTCCAAACCCAGAAGACTCATAAGCATAACATGAAGAAAAAAAACAAAACAATGTTGGGAACTGAGATTGTCTTCTACCTCAAACATCTTGAGGTTGAGGGTTTTAGATTTCACACAGAAGAAGGCTGATCCTCCCTCTCGTATCTACGCTCACAGTCTTGTTGATCCCCAGCGTGAGTAGCTGAGCCTTCACTCGGAGCAGGTTTCTGCTGCCTGCTCTCATGTGTGCTGGTTTAACAGAAGTGGAGTCAGGATACACAGCACACTCTTGCTCTCCTCCAGCTGCTGGCAGGAGGCACGAGTAAACAGAGGTGTTGCTACGGACGCCTGGCACCGGACGACCTCTGATGGCACCCATTGTACCAGGAGCATGGAACTATGGGTAGCAGCCAAGCAAAGATCACATGCTACAACTATTTCTCTATATTCTCTCATTCATTTTAGCTGTCTACTAAAAGCCCATTAATGAGCATCTGGTCATAATTACTGAAGTGTAACCATCAGCAGGATGGAACTGGCCAGCGTTCAAAACCAGTTAGCAGATCGCTCTCTCTCTCTCGAGAAGAGAGAGAGAGAGAGAGGGAGCGAGAGAGAGAGAGAGAGAAAGGCGGCGAGCGGGAGAAAGAGAGAGCGCGGGAGAGAGAGAGAGAAAACGAGAGAGAAAGAGACGAGAGAGAGAAAGAGGCAGAGAGCGAGAAAGAGAGATAGAGAGAAAGACGAGAGGGCAGGGGAAAGAGAGAGTAGAGAGAGCAGATAAGAAAGAGAGAATGGAAAGGAGGGAAATAGGCGGAGAAGAGAAATAGAGAGATGAAAGAGAGAGAGAGGACGAGAGAAAGATGAGAGGGAGAGAAGACGAGAGAAAGAGAGGAAAGAGAGAGGAGATAGGGAAAGAGCGAGATCAGAGAGAAGGAGAGGAGGAGAAACGAGAGAGAGCGAGAGGGCAAAGAGAGCGAGAGAGGGAAAGAGAAGAGAGAGAGGTAAATCGAGAGAGATAGACTATCTCTAAAAGAAAGATAGCGAGAAATATAGAGCTAGGGTCGAGAGACTC
>NC_062533.1:3468305-3480805 GCF_022655615.1 Tachysurus fulvidraco
AGGTGAGTGAAAACCTCACTCACTCTCACTCACTCACTCATTTTCTACCACTTATCCGAACTTCTCGGGTCACGGGGAGCCTGTGCCTACACACACACACTCTCATTCACTCACACACACACACACACACACCCACTCTCATTCACTCACACACTCACACACTACGGACAATTTTCCAGAGATGCCAATCAACCTACCATGCATGTCTTTGAACCGGGGGGAGGAAACCGGAGTACCCGGAGGAAACCCCCGAGGCACGGGGAGAACATGCAAACTCCACACACACAAGGCGGAGACGGGAATGGAACCCCCAACCCTTGAAGTGTGAGGCGACCGTGCTAACCACTAAGCCACCGTGCCTCCTCCCCTGAGTGAAAACCTTAAAAAACAAAAAACAAAAAAAAAACAACAACTTAGAAGCACAGACAAGACCGACTGATACGTTTCAGAACAAATTAGAGCGAGTCCAATCAAGGGAAAAAAACAAACAGCTTCACTTTAAAAGCCACAGAACAGTATTCACTTCCATTTTAATGGATTTTATGCAGCGCTTCCCGTCGAAAACGTTGTAATTATACCTGATTGTATTAGATCTGTGAAACCAATCAAACCTACAGCGCTGTGCTTCTTTACTCATTTGCTCTGCAAAACAATAGTGAATCCTACGTCTAAATGGCTTTGGGAGCAAAATGGTTGAAGAGGCCATAAAGTGCATGTGAGATCCATTTATGCTCGTTATGGTATCATCTTAAATGTCAAGGAATTGAAAGCAGTGTGAGGAGCACGTTCAAGAGCCTGGAAAAGAGAAGGAAAAGAGAAGGTTTTCGCAGACATCAGAACCGAAATATAAAAAGCATGGGATTCTGTGTCATTTCCGCGCCTCTTCTCGGAATCGAATCGGATAGCTCTGCTGCTAATCCTCACACGCTGACGCAGAAACGACGTGTGTTGCGTCGCATGTGAAGCTTGCATGCATGTGGAAATGAATGCTTTGCTTCAGAACCACCACCACATACAGTATTATTAGGCATGATATGTAACACACAAGTTTTTGTGTTGTTGTGGTGTGTTGTGGTGCTTTTATAAGTGAGTGACGTGACATACGGCTAAGTTCGGTGACCCATACTCAGAATTTGTTCTCTGCATTTAACCCATCCAAAGTGCACACACACAGCAGTGAACACACACACACACACACACACACCATGAACACACACCCGGAGCAGTGGGCAGCCATTTATGCTGCGGCGCCCGGGGAGCAGTTGGGGGGGTTCGGTGCCTTGCTCAAGGGCACCTCAGTCGTGGCCGGCCCGAGACTCGAACCCACAACCTTTGGGTTACGAATCAGACTCTCTAACCATTAGGCCACGACTGCCCCGAATTTCTTTCTTTCTTTCTTTTTTTTTTTATTTGGACACTCATAGCTGCACAGATGCTAGCAAGTTAGCCAGACTGTTTACTCGGATTACACCTCTGTGGGCACCGGTTACTCCGTGTCGCATTAAAAAAAGTAGCTCAAGTCACGAAGACAGACGTCTGACCACATCGGGTAAGTCTGAGTCAGACCTACACACTGATGGAGCAGCCATGGTTTATGGTGAGCATTTAATACTAACCATAACTGTGTTTTGCCCTGAACAGCCCTTTTTGACCACGGCGGTAACGCTCCGCCAGACTGGTAGTTAATTTTTCTACTTAACTTCTAGCGTCAAAGGTCCAGCAAATCATTTCAGAAGAATTATGTGATGTATTGAGTGATGACTTTATACTGGTTGGAATATAGCAGAAGTATCTCATGGCCTTTCTATTAAAGAGCGTGTGTGTGTGTGTGTGTGTGTGTGTGTGTGTGTGTGTGTGTGTGTGTGTGTGTGTGTGTGTGTGTTACAACATCACTGTTCATTCAGCTCCAAGAACATACTGATCTGAGTACTGGATGTCTGTTTTCACCAACGTGAGACACCTCAGAACTTTCTGGAAAATTCTGGAAAGCGTTTGCACTCAGTCATGCTTTCTCTTCCTCGTGCAAGGCCGAACCCACAGATGGATATAATTCATGACTGGTGGATTTGGTCCATCGTAAAAAACCTTAGGTCGTCTAAGTGCTATCAGTGACAGTACACAAGCCCTTTATTATTTCAGGACTTGCCAGAAAGCCACCGCTAAGGTCCAGAGTACGACCCTTGACCCTTAACCCTATTCCGTTCAGTTGTACGCAATGTTTGGATTCCATTCTGTTTTGATGCCAAACTGAAGGTTAAGGGGTAAATCTGATAACACACACACAAGTGCTCTGGCTCATACACACTTATACACTTACTTCAATAAAAGTGGTCCATGATATGTTCCAGGAAAGGAAACCGTTGCTATAATAATCGCTGTGGTCTCATAGTGAGTCTTGTGTTTGACAGGAAATTTGATTTTAATCTATAACAAGACTATAAATAATGTCAGATTGTGTTTATTGCCTTTTGTTGCTGAATAGATTAGAAATAAAAAAGCATTATGGATCCAGAACAAGTGCTGGGATATTACTATGCACAGTTATGTATTACTTAGAAGCTCCTGGTTCCACAACTCCATGTAACTATATACAGTTACATAAAGGAAATGGTTTAATCACACTGAGACCGTGTCACTCAGATGAGGATGAGGTTCACTATGAGTCTGGTTCCTCTCAAGGTTTCTCCCTCACAAAATATGATTTAAATATTCATTCATTTTCTACCGCTTATCTGAACTTCTCGGGGAGCCTGTGCCTATCTCAGGCGTCATCGAGCATCGAGGCAGGATACACCCTGGACAGAGTGCCAACCCATCACAGGGCACACACACACACTCTCATTCACACACACTACGGACAATTTTCCAGAGATGCCAATCAACCTACCATGCATGTCTTTGGACCGGGGGAGGAAACCGGAGTACCCGGAGGAAACCCCCAAGGCACCGGGAGAACATGCAAACTCCACACACACAAGGTGGAGGCGGGAATCGAACCCCCGACCCTGGAGGTCTGAGGCGAACAAGCTATCCACTAAGCCACCGTGTAAATACTTAATTTTTGAATAGTTTTCTTATGTATTATATTATCATGAAATAATACTGCATTCAGTTTATCTCAGAAGCAGGAAGTCGGCTCACGGGATGATGCCATTTTCCAGCCTCTGTGCTTTCGAGCCACAAAGTGGAATAAAAAAAAAACGCTGCCTCCAGCTCTGAAAAGTGATGTTTATTGTCCACCTCAAAAAAAGTGACCAGATTAATTTTCTGTGCTGATTATTTAAGCCACCATGTTGGTTTGATGTCACTTCCTGAATCATGAGCTCGTGAAGCAAGTTAATGAGCAGGAATTCCGTATTGGGCAGCGTTTTCTTTTTCAAGAGACGGGAATTCCGCGTTCTGACCTCTAGTCGAATGCAGCATAAATCAGTACTAGAATTTATTTTAAAAAAGTTTATGAACCCCTGATTTAAAGAACTGCTTAATTAATGTACCTTCGACAATTATTGACACCAAAAAACTCTTTTCGTATGGAAATGCTCCAAAACGTTACCTAATACTGTAGTAGATACTGTAGAGGGGTGCAGTGGTGGCTCAACTCTTTAAGGCTCTGGGTTGTTGATCGGAGGATCGGGGTTCAAGGCCCAGCACAGCCAAGCTGCCACTGCTGGGCCCTTAAGCAAAGGCCCTCAACCCTCCCTGCTCCAGGTGTGCTGTATCATAGCTGCCCCTGCACTCTGACCCCAACCTCCTCAGTTGGGGTATGTGAAGAAAATAATTCTACTGTGCTGCAATGTATATGTGGCGATAATAAAGGCTTCTATGCTCCGCTCTATTCTATTTTAGAGCTATATGTTAGGGTCTGTTGGAAACGGATCCAGTGAATTATATCTCTTTTATTTAAAGAACCTCACTGGGAAACAAGGTATCTGTTGTGGGAACATCCCGACTCAAAGATCTCAGCTGACAAGGAGCATTAGGTTAAATGCTTTCCCTCAGCAACCTGCAGTGTGTGTTTATGACTACAGTAGCCAACTCCAAATCACCCAGACTTTCCCTCAGTATCATTTATAGCGAAGCATCCATGACTTAATATCCCTAGAAACCTTCCCCCATGATGTGTCCTTTGGCAGTAAAGGATTGTGTTGCACAGGAATAGGATGGCCTCCAGTTATACGAGCTTACTGCCGAAGTTCTGCCGCAACACAGAAGGAAAAACAGCTGCATCAAATCCAGATTGGAGAAGGTGAGGTTTAAAAACCTGCCGGATTTCTTGAGTTCAAAAGCAAAATACTTATTTTATTTTAGCAGAAATCCTGAAAGAACCTTTTTTTCTATCAGTTCCAGATTTTGCTTTCATCACGGACGTCGTTTGCCGATAATACAGTACGGAGTCTCCAAAAAGTATTCAATTACTTTATCGTCGTACGGCAAAATGGAATGAATCGAGTGGGATTTTTTTCATTTCTGCTCCATAGAGTTGATTCATTACAGAAATAAAAATTCATTAAAATATTTAGATGTCCTCAGATTCTCCTCAGACGTGTCTATGAGGTTCGTGCATTTAGATCTTGACATTTTCTTCTCTTTCTCAATAGAACCTTTCTCCGATGCTGCCATATTAGATGGAGAATGACGGTGCACAGCGATTTTCAGGTCAAAACACGGCTTTTCGATTGGATTTAAGACTCGCCCCTTCCAAAACACAACCCTTCTCCTTGTTCAAGCCACTCCTTTGTAGTTTTTGGCCTGTACTTTGTCTCATTGTGCTGCTGGAACACATATTTTCACCCTTAATGCAGATGTCTGGCTGACTGAAACAGGTTCTTCTCAACGGTTGCTTTTGTTTGGCTCCATCTATGTGGCCTTGTGATGCAGACAAGATTCCAAATACCTCTGTTAAAAGCGTGATGCTACCACCACCGTGCTTGATTGTAGGAATAGTGCTGCCTGGGTGTTGTTTTTTTTACTTTTTTATTTGCAATCAACATTATTCTCTTAATCTTTTTCCTGAAGCTCTCAGATGTTCCAACATGGCCTTCCTCACAAGTAGCTTCCTTCCTAAAAGCCAGACCTGTAAAGAGCAGATGATATTGTTCTTCAGGTTCTTCTATATCAGCCAGTGAGCTCTGAAACCCCTTCACAGTGTAGTCACTGGCCTGATCTTCGTTTCGCCTGAGTTGTAGCATATTTTCTTCACTTAATGGATTTCACAGCGCTCCTCAGAACAA
Organism: Tachysurus fulvidraco; assembly: GCF_022655615.1. Lineage (NCBI taxonomy): Eukaryota > Metazoa > Chordata > Actinopteri > Siluriformes > Bagridae > Tachysurus > Tachysurus fulvidraco. The sequence goes on from NC_062533.1 coordinate 3,473,537, forward strand.
TCAAAGCTTCGCTGGTGTTTTAGGAACCTTCTCCAGGTTTTTTCCTCCTAACAACTTCATCTTGAAGCTTCACAGGCGGTTTCTGGGTCTAATCTGATCCGGTGTCTTAATAGTGAGACTTCGCATGGCAGATATTTATTGAGCAGGCATACAATTGGACACAGGTGGAGTTAAAATAAACACAGGTGTACCGTTTAACATATTTAGTGTGAGGGCTCGAGAAAGTGAAATACCGATCCGAATTCAGACGGAAGAAAGAGCGGTGAATAAAACAATCCAAATCAGGACTAGGGTTTATTTTCTTGCGCACTCATATAAAATATATTTAACGAATACTTTCATTTTAAATCCACATTGCAAACAATTGTAGGCTTGTTCAATAAATTTGAGAAATCTCACAATGCAACCAGCTGATCAGATCAGACCCAGGAACTGCCTCTGACGGTTTTTTCCATTTCTGAGGACGTCTAAATACTTTACTCACTCTCTCACTCATTTCCTACCGATTATCCGAACTACCTCAGGTCAAGGGGAGCCTGTGCCTATCTCAGGCGTCATCGGGCATCGAGGCAGGATACACCCTGGACGGAGTGCCAACCCATCACAGGGCACACACACACACACACACACTCTCATTCACTCACACACTCACGCACTACGGACAATTTTCCAGAGATGCCAATCAACCTACCATGCATGTCTTTGGACCGGGGGAGGAAACCGGAGTACCCGGAGGAAACCCCCAAGGCACGGGGAGAACATGCAAACTCCATACACACAAGGCGGAGGCGGGAATCGAGCCCCCAACCCTGGAGGTGTGATGCGAACGTGCTAACCGCTAAGCCACCGTGCCTCCGCCTGAAAAACAATACATTATAATTTAACAATTAATAACAAGTCTAAATGATTAGATTGAATGTTGTAGAGTTGTGGGTTTGAGTCAGCTCAGGTGTTTGATCTTATTCAGGACATTTTTGATATGTTTTTAAATCATGTTAGCAAATTATTTTTTTAAAGTTTGCATTACTAACTTAGCTTTTTATCCTCAGCTCCTCACCATTCCTGTCTTTTCACGTGACCTGGTGTGTGGAGATCTGGAATGGTAGGAAAAGCAGGTTCCGTTGGTATTAGATCTGACTTTTTTACCTGGACTCGAGCCCGATTCACCGCTAATATGACTGGATTTATTAATGGTACTCCTCTTAATAGCTGCCAGGCTGCCAGCTAGAAAATTGAGTTAGATTAGAGCTGAGAGGACAGATTGCTAGGCACGCTAACCGTTTGTGAATATGTGGCAGCTATTTCTTCATATATTATACGGGAGGAAACCAGCTTAAGGCTTGAGGATGTGAGATGAAAAAGATTTCTCACAGAAAGGCTCGTGTGTGCGTGCGAGGAATTAGAAGAGAAATAGCTTCGTTCACGCACGGAGGAACTGAACAGCATCTAGACATCCGACTACATGTCATGGCGTGAAGGCTCGGCTTTGAAAAAAAAATATTTCTCCACAGACCATCCATTCATAGGAAGGAGGAACCTTTGGAGGTTTTCGACTTGCGCCAAAACATTAGAGGCGACGCCGTGATGCTCTTTATGCAGATGAGAACTGACAGGACTGGACAAGCTCCAAAGCAGATATACAAAGGAGCCTCTCTGTCGAGAGCATGAACAATTCTACACGAATCCTCCACATTAAAGAAACCATCTGAGAGTCATTTACCTAAACACTATGGTCTTTGCCATGGCTTGGAAAACAACAGCTAAATACTTTCGGGTCATTACTGTGGCCTTTTTGGGTGGATTTTAGTTATTTATTAGTAGAAGAAATGAATACAATACATTTTGTATTTGTGGTGGTTGTTATTTCCTGTCTTCTTCTTTTTCTAGTGAAAAATTTCAATTTGTATGTTATTTGGAACAAATAATTTGCTTGTTGTGTTAGTTTTTGTTCTTTATTGACATTCTTATACTACTAATAACATTAATAATAATAATAATAATAATAATAATAATAATAATAATAATAATAATAATAATAATAATAACAATAATAACAATAAAGATTTGTATTGTTATTATTATTATTATTATTATTATTATTATTATTATTATTATTATTATTATTATTATTATTATTATTATTATTAATATTATCAGTAGTAGTATTAGTGGTGGTGATGGTGGTGATTAACTTATAGAAATGAATCATTCTTATTTATAACCATCTATTTCTCATTAGTGTGTTTGCACCTGGAGTCCTGATAAGCCATAACAGGACACGATCACACACTACGGACAATATATCGATGCCTATCAGCCTACAGTACATGTCTTTGGACTTGGACAAGGGAATCAAACCCCAATCCTGGAGGTGTGAGACAAACCTGCTCACCAGTGAAATATATAACAAAATATCATTATATTTATATAATTCATTTATTCATTCATTCATTCATTCATTCATTCATAATTATATTATATTATATTATATATTATTATATAAGATAATTTTTTTAAACTAGATTTGTAAAGTTCATCACAACAAACTTTGATGTTGGCTTTGACGAGGCAAGTATTCGCAAAGGCCGGTGCATTTTGGAGGCGAGTGGACATAAGGGTCAGTATTACATTTGTAGGCAAGTGGACAGAAAGCTAGGGTGCCAAAACATTTGGAGGCAAGTGGAGACAAGCATGTGATGTCATCTGAATACTCTTGAGGAAGTTCAAGTCATTGGGCTGAGCGTTTTGATATGTCACATATCAATGTTGTGCTAAGTTTTTTTTTTTACGTGACATCACGTGACAATTTTAATTAAAACAGACAAGCATTTATGATCAACAACAAATTCAAACAAACCAATCATGAGCTGATAATAAATGACCACAAGCCCAATATGAGCATGACATGTTCTAGTATTAAAGTATATTCTCTGTTTTGTGGCTTGAACAATTCTTTTGAACGTTTTACATGATAGATAATGACTTAGTTACTTATTATAAATATTGCATCCTAAACAGAGACAGAAAAGAAAAAATGGCCAATACAGCACTTCAGCATTTAATCAGAATTTAATACACATCTCAGGCTGTACCTGGTTTATTTCTGTACTATATTCATTGTTTTGGAGTAAAATGGACGTCTTATCGGTTATCGGTTACTGAAGCGAATTAAGACGATCGTAATGAAATGACAGTGTTTGTAATTATTCTAAATGGAATTAAATCATTGTAGGCCGTCAGATGATCAGATGTTTATTATACAGATACAGTTAATCGCATACAGGTGTAACAACACAATAGAAAATATGAAAAGATGAGATGAGATGAGAGTAAGCTGTATTTTTGTAAAGTCTAGCTAACTAAGTGCAATTCTGTTTAACGCGTTTAAAAATAAAGCATATACTGTATGTGAAAGTCCAAGCAGATAACTCTCAAAAAACTGCCTGTCTCACTGTCACACTGCCTCACTGCCTCACTGCCTCACTGCATGGCAATCAGCCACAGGGGCACAATGATGTCAGGGAAACCCTCCTGCTTCTGTAGGTCTAGGATGGTGAGGCTAGCCTTCAGGATAATGCTCTTCATGATGTCCAGATGACGGATGAGACTGCTGTCAACAGGGTCCAGTCTGCAGCCCTGCTGTGCCATGTTGTCCTTTATAATGATGACACCGTTAGGTCTTAGGCTCTCCTTTGCTCCCTTCAGGAACTTCAGGAGATCTTTATCAGTCAAGTGAGCTGGCATTAGTACAGAATACGAACGAGGAGCTTTGATTAGAAATATTTATCTCGGTGGATTTATTCATAAATCGTTCATCTCAGCCTTTACACGAGGAATAGGGTGTTCATGAAAATCCAGTAAATTGCAAAAACATTCAGATCCTGCTGGGGCATTGTAATTCATGAGTGTAACGTAAACCCGGACTTCAAATCATACCATTTGCACATTTGATTACTTCACCTTGATATCTGAAATATACGGTGGACTTTCAATTTCAGGTGCTCTTATAAAACATGACTTCTCAAAGAGCACTAGAGTCTCTATCAAAAACACCTCCTCATGGTCCAGCCTTAAAAGAATGGGTCTATAGAGAAACTAAAATGGTTCTTTCACTTGCTTTATATAAACAGTTCTTTATATAGAACCATATTGAAGTTCACTGAAAAGAAGCTAATGTGATTCTCACAAACAGCTGGAACCAAATTCCTTGTGTGTGTCAACACACTTGGCCAATAAACCTGATTCTGATTCTTAAGATAAATGATTCATTTTGAATTATTTGGGATTTATTATTATTATTATTATTATTATTATTATTATTATTATTATTATTATTATTATTATTATTATTATTATTATTATTATATTATAGTGCTATTATTGTTGTTGCCTGTAGTAATGAATTGTTTCTATAATTCTGTTTGAATTATTTCTCAATTTGAATCAAATTTTTTATAAAACCTGTCATTTCAAAACATTTATTTATAAAAATTTGTAAAACATTTAAATGATAGAAGGGTTTTAATAGTAAAGCTTCATTACTCTTAAAGGTTTCTAGATATGACACAAAAGGTTCTGTTGGCCACTCAAGCATTGAATAAAAGCATCATCAAGAATATCTGGTTATATGAATAGCATTAATTGAAAAAAAAATAAAAAAATTTAAGAAAGAGAGTCAACACAACCCCATAAGATGATAAAAATAAATGTTGCTGTATTAATACAGCGTGGAATAAATAGACCTTCAATTCTGTCTTTCAGCATTTTACTTATCACTGCTCGTATTGTGCTCTCAGCTCTCTGGGCTCTGGACCGTTTATGGTGTTTCGTGGGTGTCGCTGCATGTAAATGACGTGTGTCAGTAAGGTGTTTTTCAAATACAGTACAGAGCAAAGGTTTGGACACCCCTACTTCTCATTCAAAGAGTTTTCTTTATTTTCATGACTATGAACATTGTAGATTCACACTGAAGGCATCAAAACGATGAATGAACACGTGTGGAATTATATACGTACGTAACAGAAAAGTGTGAAACGACTGAAAATATGTCATATTCTAGGTTCTTCAAAGTCGCCACCTTTTGCTTTGATTACTGCTTTGCACACCCTTGGCATTCTCTTGATGAGCTTCAAGACGTCGTCACCTGAAATGGTCTTCCGACAGTCTTGAAGGAGTTCCCAGAGATGCTTAGCACTTGCTGGCCCTTTTGCCTTCATTCTGCGGTCCAGCTCACCCCAAACCGTCTCGATCGGGTTCAGGTCCGGTGCCTGTGGAGGCCGGGTCATCTGGTGCAGCACCACATCACTCTCCTTCATGGTCAAATAGCCCTTACACAGCCTGGAGGTGTGTTTGGGGGTCATTGTCCTGTTGAAAAGGTGGTGTGTCCAAACTTTTGGTCTGTACTGTATATTTTAGTAACTTATATATAAAACTTTACATAGCTTTTACTTCTGATAATAAACAAACATACAGCAAAGAAAAGAAAAGAAATGTTTTGTTGTTCATTACATTTTTTTCTTCTTTATTTTGTGATGTGCAAAATGTTTGCACTCAGCTGCAAATCCGATTAGTTTCAACATTAGCTTTATCATTTGAAGCTGTTTTAAACTATGTATTATACGAGATTAAAGAATCACAGACAGAAAAAAAAACAAAAACGGGAAACCATCCAGGAACCATGTAGCACAACACACACAAACACACACACCCATGCACATACACACACACACACACACACACACACACACACACACACACACACACACACACACACACACACACACACACACACACACACAAACACAGTGCATCCAAATGACATCATATCTATCAAGTGGAGATTTGAAATCCTGCAGGCTGTCGAGGACGTAGGTCTCCACGCAGTCAGCGTAGTCCCCCAAGTAACACTCATGGGCATGGAGAATGAAGTCCTCCAACATATCCAGCAGCTCCATGGTTTCAAATACAGGAAACAGGACCCCTTTTGACACATGGCCACTCCCACAGCCACAGACAAGGGCTTGCTTGGTATCTATCAGCCTTCCCTGGTTCCTAACGTAACGCCTTGTGTTAGTATATTCACTTTGAAACCGATTCTGTCCTCGGCTTCATTTAATAGTCCGCCCGTGTAATGGATCTGTACCAGTAGATTCATTTACAAAACATTTTACGCTAAGTATCTTGATTTGTCGTCGAAAAGCAAGAAATAATATCTGTTTTGACCTTGTTACATACAGTCACTGGCCGGTTTAATAGGAACATCCGTAACCGATCAGCCATTCATGCAGCGGTGGCAGCAGAATGCATAAAATCATATAGGTTCAGGTCAGTGAATGTTCACATCAGTCAACAACAGAATGCTGAAATCAGTGGGTTTTTTTGTTCCTGGTTGGCTATTTTGGGTATTTAAGGAAACTGCTGGGATTTTCACACTCAGCAGTCTAACAAAATGGTTTGAAAGACATCAAACATACAGTGAATGATCCAGTGAATTTTAGTAGCAGAAAAGCATTTGAGAATAAGAGACGTAACCACTCTTTAGAACCACAATCAGACGAAAAGCGACCGACTTTATACAGCTGCAGAAACCCACATCAGGTTATTCTGATCAATTCATCTGAAGCACAATGTATCAGTGAAACCGGGCAGGTGAAGAGCCATCACCTGATGTTTTACAAGTCTTCTTTTCTGAAGTTTCGTGGATTGCGCTGTTGCAACCTGATTGGCTGATATCCTACCGATGTTTTTTTAATATTATGTTAACACACAGCAACAAGGTACCCAGTGATCAAATATTAACACATCACTCAAACACCAAATCTCCCTCCAGAATGATTCATTTTAGCAAGCAAGTTTGCAGTTAGGGGGGCATGGTGGCTTAGCGGTTAGTACGTTCGCCTCACACTTCCAGGGTTGGGGGTTCGATTCCCGCCTCCGCCTTGTGTGTGTGGAGTTTGCATGTTCTCCCTGTGCTTCGGCGGTTTCCTCCGGTTTCTTCCCCCGGTCCAAAGACATGCATGGTAGGTCGATTGGCATCTCTGGAAAATTGTCCGTAGTGTGTGAGTGAATGAGAGTGTGTGTGTGCGCTGTGATGGGTTGGCACTCCATCCAGGGTGTATCCTGCCTCGATGCCCGATGATGCCTGAGGAACTTCTAGCGGTAGAAAATAAGCGGTAGAAAATGAATGAAGGAAGTTTTCAGTTGCTGAAAGTTGCTGAAAGTTTCTGGAGAAACTGGAAGTCAGTCTGAAATAAGTGTTTAAGAAACTGA
>NC_062533.1:3485805-3498305 GCF_022655615.1 Tachysurus fulvidraco
TAGACAGATTGATGAAGTATACTGTTTGTCATTAGATAAATCCATTCCTCAGAGAATTCAAGCTGTTATAAAAGCCAGAGGTGGTGCAACAAAGTACTAGTAGTGTTTTTATTTGGTGATTCCATATAATTTTCCTCAGATTTGTGATTCCATATTTTTTTCCTCTGTTTGATCTGTAAAAACCGTTGTAATTGACTATAGTTATCTTTCTTTGTTTGTTTTTTTTTAAGTGTTTTATACAGCCAGACGTTTGGATCGTTGAGTGAAATTTCTTTTGTGGCATATATGTGCTTGGTTTTTTTTTCTACACAATTAAACATTTTAATGAACATCTTCTGAGAGGGGTGATTCTATACCTTTTGCAAGGGGTTGTACAGTATATGTATGTTTGTGTATATATGTGTGTATGTATGTGTATATATGTATGTATATAATAATAATTTTTAACACTCGATTAATCATCAGACACTAATGCCCCTTCTCCACCAAAAAGAACCGGGTGCTGGTTCAGAGCTAGTGCTGGTGCTGGTTCAAAGTTGGTTCCACTGGCGAACCTTCTAAGAACCGGTTTGCCTTTCCACCGGCTAGAGAGCCGTCACAGAGCCGAGCCGAGTCTGACGTCACTGTCTGTCGTTTCCCAGCGCAGCAACGTCAGCGCAACAGCGGCAAACACAAACACAACATCAACAATGGCGGATGTTGCTTTACTGTTAATGCTCATGGCTTTGTGAACCTACATCGGCATCCAAACGCGGCGAATAAAACGTGTACGTGCGGCTCCGTGTAATCTGTATAAACGGAGGTTGTAATCGATAAAGTACATGACGTTATTTTATCATTAACACAGAAAAAAGTTAGCCTTAGCATGTAGCTACCTACTATCATGTGTGCTGATGATAATGTGTCATATTGCAGTAAAGTAAAAGTGTATTAAACATTAGTATACTTAAGGTACGTTATCAAATGCGCTAACAGTAGCCCCGCCCACAGCCCCTGACGCAAGCGGTTCTTAAGTCTAGACCTGCGACGTTTTGGTGCTACTTAAGGACCACTTTTCCTGGTTCAGAGCCGGTGCTTTGGCGGTCGAAACAGAAAGAACTGGTTCTACATTAGGATTCAAAGCAGCACTCAAACTGCCTCGGTGGCAAAAGGGCATGAGTTTCTACCATGGTGATGTTATGCCAGGCCTCTAATTCAGCTGCCTTCACTTCCTGCTTGTTTTTTGTGCCTTCAGTTTTACCTTCAGCAAATGAAATCAAATGCAAATAAACATGAATACTGACGGAATAACACACCTGAGTAAGTCAATTGTCCAAAAACGCGACATGACATAAAAAAGAAATCTTGCAGAGAACCACATTTAAAATGGGACTCGTGCTCTTCTGAGTGTGTTGGTTGTTTAGTACGAGGATCCATATAAATAAAATTATTCATATAACCTTATTATCTTTAAGGTTATAGATTTTTTGGGCATATCTGTTGGATTATCCACAGCAGTAGAGACTGAGTCCTATTACACAGATACGTCTGTACAACTTAAACGATATCTAGACCTACACAAGTCTCTTTCCACTGACATTGACTTTTTCAGTGTGCCCACCAACAGATTACTGACCAGCAGTATGCCTGTGTGCCTGATGAACTTATGAGCTAATGAGTGTGGGTACAGTGTATAAATACATCATCTTTATACTCCATAGGAAAGTCAAGGGAGGAAGTCTGGATGTCCATCCCACAGAGAAAGCCCTTATTGTCCAGTATGAAGTGGAAGCGACTATTATGGGAGAAATAGGAGGCCCGATGCTTGGGGAACGCAAAGCTTGTCAGAAAATGTACGTTTTCAGGTTTTGGATTAAAATAGTGCACGAGTATGAGATTTTGGACACCATTTGTGGAGTATTCCATGCTCTCAACAAGTGATTGATTCATTGATTCATTGATTCATTTTGATCTCATACTAACAAATAAGTACTAACAAGTGATTGGTTCATTGATTCATTTTGATCTCATACTAACAAATAAGTACTAACAAGTGATTGGCTCATTGATTCATTGATTCATTTTGATCTCATACTAAGAAATAAGTTCCAACAAGTGATTGGTTCATTGATTCATTTTGATCTCATACTAAGAAATAAGTACTAACAAGTGATTAGTTCATTGATTCATTGATTCATTTTGATCTCATACTAACAAATAAGTACTAACAAGTGATTGGTTCATTGATTCATTTTGATCTCATACTAACAAATAAGTACTAACAAGTGATTGGTTCATTGATTCGTTCATTTATTGATTCATTTTGATCTCATACTAACAAATAAGTAGTAACAAATGGTGAAAAAATTCAGCAAACATAACATGGACACAAACATTCCTTCTCTCAGTGTTCGTCTGAAAAGCCTTACTGCCAGCACGGATATCGGCTCGCTGGCACGGAAAGTGGTGGAGGAATGCAAACTCATTTCACCCTCCAAGCTCCCAGAAGTGGAGCGACTGCTCTTCTACCTGCAGAACCGCAAGTCAACTACAGGTACGAAGCAGCATGTGCAGTGACATCCCAGTTCGTCTGGTGGACTAGTGAGGGTAGTTATGTTCATCTGGTTAGGATTAAGTAAGTCCTGTTGTACATATAACTCAGCATTCTTTGTTGTTTCTAATGTACAGAAATAAAAGAGAAGAAGCAGATAAAGCCACGAGATCCAGCTCCTTTTGAAGGCATGGAGGTAAATCAGTTCATTCCATCACTTCGGGCAGTATGTTACTGTGTGATTGTTTTTTTTTTTGCAACTTCAGCATTTCTCTTGGCGCGTCGGTCGTATCGGGTCTACGTTTCACATCAGAGATGAATCTTTTTTTACCTCTTTATAACAATCTATTGGAGACCGAAGAGCACCATCCAAGCTGTGAAGCATGGTGGTGGCAGCATCAGTGTTCATCGATGTGATGTTTACTGAGTATTAAGTGAACAAGCAACACTTGTGTTCACAGTGAACACACCCGGTCACTTCATGCGTTTTCTGTGATCCGATAGCTATCCGACGGTAAAAGGTAAAAAGACCAGGTCTAAATGCCCCCCGAAACGTTTACGAGACGGATATAAATCCGATGGTACGAACCCCTTCAGGAGGTGGTCTGGGATGCGCCTCAGATGAATGTGGTTGTTCTAGCCACATACGTCAGCGCTATACTCCTCCCAAACGGAAGTTCGTCACTCGTAGGTGATCTTTTTTGTAGCATAACCGTCGTAACGAGTTTTTTCATCTTCTTTTTGATTGCATTCTGAAAACCGCATACACCAAAACGTGTTCGTTTTCAATTACCCCGGAAATGAGGTAAAATATATCAGCATTTTGGGCGGGAGCAGAAAGATGGGATCGATATCCGATTCGCCGAGACGTGTTTATGTGGCCTGATGTAAATGGAACAGTTTTAACAAATCAGATAGCTATCGGATCAGAGAACACACACGATGTGACCGGGTGTAAAAAGGCCCTTAGATGCTTTACACACTCAACACTTGCAGCTTTGCTTACATAGTGGAAGAGGGGCAGGGCTATCACGTGCTGACGCCGGATGAGAAAACATGGCAGACGTTTTTCAAATTAGCCCATGTTGTTTTATTATTTTTTCAGTGTTTCATGTTAAATGCGTTTGACGTCATTTGCTACGAAAAGAAACGTTAACATACAACGCAGCTAACATTTAAAGACTAGATTCTAGAGTACATAGTAAATGGTGCATCATTTGGGACACAGCTTATGAGTTGCCTTTAATGGCTTGTCAAGAATAACAGGATTTTTTTTCCTCCCACTGACTCGATAAGGACTAATGAATTAATGTATTTTTTTTGGCCAAATTGCTCATAACTGACAAACTGTTCGTTGCCTTGTCGCTTGCTGGTGTAAACACGAGCTGATTAGCGTGTTACGATGGCGAGTTTAGTGGCATGACGCACGCTCCGTTGTGATATTGCAGCTAGACGAGGAGGCCAATATCAACAGCATCGAAGACTACGTGGAGCTGCTGTACGAGGACGTTCCAGAGAAAATCAGAGGAGCTACGCTTATTCTGCAGCTGGCTCGTAATCCTGACAACCTGGAGGAGCTGCTTCAAAACGGTACGGAGCGACATCAGTACTCAACCATACAAACTCAATGCGTCCCAGTGAGAACGGAGAGAAAGTGGGAGCTTGAGAACGTAACTCGAGTTGAAGTCTGAGTACGTATAACTGCAAATAGCATCTGGGGCTTCGGCGCTCTTATTTACTCACACGGATGTGTTCCTGAAAGCAGGTTTTCAGGGTCTGAGATTGAGGGGGGAAAACCCACAGTCTTTTAAAGTAAAATAAATGATCCAGTATAAATGAGAATCTATAGCCATCTGGATATTTACAGCCACGTAGCAGCGTCGATCCTTTTTTTATTAGCATACGGTATAAAAGTATCTTCAGCTACTGTATCATTCCCCGAATTAACCATTAAATTCACATTGTTCGTTTCCACTAGTGTGGTTTTATAGTGAATGGATGGAGGTGTGATTATTTTTGTATTCGAAAGCACAATCATTCCTATAGCAGTTCGCACCTTCACTTGGAATCAAATCTGAATCGGCATTTAAACAAAGCCGAGTTAAAAACCTTCTGTCTGTGTGGAAAGATCAGGAATCGGATGATCTGTGGCACCTAGAAATAAAAGTATTATGGTATGCGCTCGCAGTATTTGCGTAGTGTAAATAACAGAGCCGTACTGAGACTTTCTGAACTCCAATAGACTAGTCGGTTCTCCTTTAAACAAGCTGAGACCGAAATGGAGACGAGGAGCGTCGCTGGTGAACCAGCATGAATAAGGAGCGGAAATCTGATCCGACTAACCAACCAACCAACCAACCAACCAAAGGCACTTACTAATATAAATATTTGTTCAAGGAGACCCAGCACTTGCTTTCTGATGAAATTATCCCTGGGTTAAGAGCTGTAACGGTTTTCAAGCTCCTTACACGGTGCACTGAACTGCAACCGTAATTCACATATCAGGAAGCTTTGTGGCATTTATGTGACGTCGGACTTTTATGTGCGCATACACAGACTCTCCTTTTATTTCCCAGCTGCTCTCTTTCTCTCTCTCTCTCTCTCTCTCTCTCTCTCACCACACACCGACGGCTCAGTGCCACACGTCCAGTGTCCATCCCTTCTGTCACAACGCATTAACTCCTTTATAAACCTGTCAGAAATCATTACCTTTACCGAGTTTGGAAACGGCGACGAGGCTCAAACAGAGTCACGACGGGGTCAGACGGAAACGAGAGGGGTCCAGGGGCCACATGCCGCAGCACGACGCGCATGTCCGCTCACAGAGGAAGTCTCATTTCTCAAGCCGCATGAGACGTGACCTCTCCTCCCCTCTCGTCCCGGAGCTCCCGGGTCCTCTGACCCTTCTTCTCTTCTCTGTAACCTGCACTCGCTCTCGCTCTCTGTCGCTTTAACCCCTCGTCCGTCGTTCCCCTTGTGTTTTCCCGCTCACAGTCAAGCGGGCCTCATGTACCATGTCCTAACCCTGGTTCTTCACTTCAACTCAATTGTTACAAACTTCTCCTATAGCGATGTCCGTAAATAATTCTACCTTTCATTGTTATCATTTTTCTTTTTTAAGAAAGACCCGACCCGAGACAAACCCAAAAAAATTTGACCCGAGTCTGACCCGACCCGTTGGCTTTTTTTTTTTTTAACCCGACTGGACCCGATTGTTGCGTAACTCTACACTAAAGTAACCGCTACAGCGTGGATTCAAAATTGATTGACAGGTCTGTTTCAACGAAAATTAGCTTACCGCCAGCCGCACGTCGCCAGCCGCATGTCGCAGGCGGTCTTGGCAAACAGGAGAGGTTGGAAAAGGACTCGAGTCGAGGCACACACACACGTACAGTAGTTCGGGTCTTCTCGGGTCCGTTCGGTAAAAACACATTCATTTTAAATTACACGAGACCCGACGGCGCTATTATTATACCCGACCCGTGTCCGAGGTACACGTGAAACTTTTAGACCCGAACCCACTCGGGTCTTGGGTCAGAACTCGGGTTTTCAGATCTAAGTGGACCCGTGAAGACCTGTACTCCAGTTTCCTCTACCAGTCCAATGACATGTGACCATGTGCTATAGGCTTATTGATATCGCTAAACTCTCCATAGTGTGTGTGTGTGTGTGTGTGTGTGTGTGTGTGTGTGACCTGTGTCCCTGGGGTGGTACCGGGTATAAAAAAACACCACAGAGAACGACCAGATCTCTTTATCCAGTCACTTAACCCATTTGAAATCTTCTGTAGCGATTGTGTAAAAGCTGTTCTCTCATCTTCCTCGGTTTTGATGACGATGAGACGGAGCACTGCTGACGTTTCCACCATCCGTATCTGATCACGAAAAGATCCGATTTCTCTTAATTCCGTTCCTTTGAGACCTGCAGCCCCTGAAAAGCTTGCTCTGACCGTGAGAACAGCGAGGTTTGGTCCACGTTTAGTCAGTTTTAGGCCGACTGGCTGCATGTACCACTGCTTTTATACGACATGATCCTTACAGACAGATATCCAAGGCGAGGGGAGAGAGCAGCACAAATGAAAAACTTTTCCACATCGTTTTGGGTAAAATGATTTTATGTTTCTTAAGGTGGAGATATCAGCGTTGTCATGTTGTTGGCAGAGGAACGCAATTCTCAATGGCTGGCTTCCAGAGTTTAGTTAATGTGACATTTATAGAGATTTCCCAGAATGCCACGCAATTTACTGTATTGTTCACTTTGAATACAATCACTATCAGGTGAGGGAAATGTCTAGAGCAGTGGTCCCCAAACCCCGGTCCGTGGACCAAATGGTACCGGGCCGCCCAAGGAACATTAGATGATTTCCATTTTATTTACTGTGGTGTATTTCTCTCGGGTCTGTGCGACTTTCCATGGACGAGAGGTTAACCGGGAGCTGAGAGACGTGACCTAAAGCCGCACCGATACCGCGCATGCGCAAAATATCATGATATCGGGCCAGGTTTAGGTGACGTCTGGAGCTGAGCGGCTGCGAGCGGCAGTGGTGTTGTAGCTTTGGTGGAGAGAGAAGGTGTGTATCGCTCTTCTCTCTGTTCACCGGTACTTTGTCATGTTTAACAGTGCTTGGTGTACGTGTATATTGTGTTTGCTCAAATTTAACCCACAAATTAGCAAAAATGAGCACGAAACAGACGTCGTTAGGAAGTTAGAAACTCTGCCGGTGTTCTGGATTAAAGTCATGGCGGAATACCCTGAGATTGTCACCACAGCACTTACATCCCTATCGCCATGTCCGACATGCTATCTGTGTGAAGCGGGGATTTCTGCAGTGAAGGCAACCGAAACAAAACAACGGAATAAACTGGACATAAGCGACACACTTCGGGTGTCATCGTCTCCTATTACCCCAGATGGAACCGTCTCGTTGTAAAGAAACAAGCTCAGGGTTCTCATTGATTTAGCGTTGTAGTGAGTTAAAAAGGCATGTTTAAATACATTTAAATTAAAATTATTAATTTTTATTTAATTGTATAGCCACCACCCCCCACCCCCAGCGGGCCGAGGTAAAATGATAAAACATTCACCGGTCCGCGAGGAAAAAACGGTTAAAAGTATATAAAGTAAGTTTTAATTACAGATTGTATTTTTAAGGCCTACATATGATCCTGTGCATGAAAGTGTGTACTGTGGTTTAATTAAATTGAGTATTGTATTTTGTGTGTGCGTGTGTGTGCGTGCGTGTGTGCGTGTGCGTGCGCCACCACAGAGGCGGCTCTGGGAGCCCTGGCCCGTGTACTGAGGGAGGACTGGAAGCAGAGCGTGGACTTGGCGACCACTATCATCTACGTCTTCTTTTGCTTCTCCAGGTATTAAGCTGGATATTAAAACCTCCTCTAAAACTTTCTAGACTGAACGTCGGAGCCACTTTTACGAGGCTCTTGTTTTCTTTCTTTTTCTTTTTCTTTTTTTCCTTTAATAATAGTGCGAAATTGCTTAATCATAATAATAATGCCTACTGTCAAGACCAATTAGAGTAAGGGATTGAATAGATGACTGTGAAATCCCGTGGTTGTTCTTGGCTCAAGTGGAGTTCATTGTTTCTCAGCTGGGCTGCAAAATGGATTTGGTTCACATCCATCTTGGATTGGAGATCACGTTGGGTGCTAGCTGAAACTTTATCTTGGCATGGCTGAACATTATATTTAGAGTTTGGTGTCTCAGGGTCAAAACATACGAATGATCATCACTTCCTTCCTTCATTCCTTCCTTCCCCAGTTTCATCCAGTTCCACGCACTGATCACTCACTACAAGATCGGTACGCTTTGCATGAACATCATGGAGCACGAGTTGAAGAGGTACGACCTGTGGCAGGAGGAGCTGCAGAAGAAGAAAAGAGCTGATATCCTTTCTGCGTGGTAAACGCGAGTCTGCATTCACACAGGGGTCAGGTGGTTAAGTCGGGTCAGCGGTCAGAAGGGCTGTTTTTAAGTCACCTAAAGACAAAAATTATATGAATTTATTCTAATTTTTTTTTTAATTCCTTTTCATTGTCCAGCCGTGGGGCGGCACGGTGGCTTAGTGGTTAGCACGGTCGCCTTACACCTCCAGGGTTGGGGGTTCGATTCCCGCCTCCGCCTTGTGTGTGTGGAGTTTGCATGTTCTCCCCGTGCCTCGGGGGTTTCCTCCGGGTACTCCGGTTTCCTACCCCAGTCCAAAGACATGCATGGTAGGTTGATTGGCATCTCTGGAAAATTGTCCGTAGTGCACGAGTGAATGAGAGAGTGTGTGTGTGCCCTGTGATGGGTTGGCACTCCGTCCAGGGTGTATCCTGCCTCGATCCCCGATGACTCCTGAGAGAGGCACAGGCTCCCCGTGACCCGAGAAGTTCGGATAAGCGGTAGTGACTGTACACATTACATGATACAAAGCTGAAGCACTGATCAGTTTCTGATTGGGTGTCTTTAGCACTATTCTGACGGGATTAGTTTTACGTGGGGACGTGGAGTAATGCAATTTTACCTCAGGACGTCTGTAATATTAATTGGCCAATTCGCGGGGGACAAGACGTCTCAGTAAAACTAGCAGAAGTGGGAGGGGTAACTCGCTTTACGCACCACAGTAACCTCCTTGTCGTCATGTGTGTATGACGTTGCTTCCTGTTTCAAGCACCTCCATGCTTGCAAAATGCGCCAAAAACTACTTTTAAACAGGAAATGACGGAATTTTACCGTACATATTTACAGCGGGTCTATTCGGGCGGGATCAGTATTACCTGAGGTCATTTTTCCGGACCTTTTTACAGAAGGTAAAAGTCGCCGTAATCTTTACTGACATTGTCCATAATGATTACCGAGATGGCGCATTCGGACGGGACTAAAATCACAGAGAAGCTCTGGTAATAATTACTTTACCCCCCACGTCCCCCACTTAGAACTAATCCCGTCCGAATAGGGCTTTTGACTTGTTACATTCTTACACTGAATCGTTTCACACGACTGTGGTGTAGAGTGAACACTGCGGAAGCTTCAGATCAGGGTTTCATAAGGCCATCTTTAAAAATATTCTTGTTTGCCGTCACCCGACCGACCCTGTCAGTTTAGGGCCGACTCAAATTTTTATTTTATTTTTTTTGCTTTAAGTCCGACCGACTTGCCGGTTGTAGATTTGCGTTAAGACCGATCTTACTCTTCAGACAACTAATACAAAAGCAATAAAATAATAATAATTATATTTTAGTAAGTATTGTAAATATATAAATCGCCTCGGCCTACATACAGACGAAGGCTACGTTCTTTCTTTTAAATAAGAACCCGTGACGTCATCTACGTTTACACTATCGGTTCCCGGATGTCACACTGCGGCCTGTGCGTTCGCTTCGTCTCATTCTCTCTCATTCACTGTCAGAGACGACGGTTCGCGCTCGGTAACGACGGCTGCAGTAAACAAAATGTTCGCGTCACCGTTCAAAGTCATACGGGTTCGGGCGCCATGATACATCTAAAAAACTCATTAAAACAGCTCGACTACGCTTTAACTTGGCACGAAGTTCTGGAAAAACTGTCCGGCATCACAATAAGGTTTGCGATGATGCTCCCGAAGGCACGGGTTGAAGACCCAGTCAGTGACGTCACGATATGCTAATTTGTTTAAAGTCGTACCTACTGTACATCATCACCATCACCAAAATTTTACTTTTTTATTATTTATTTATTTATTTATCTATCTAGCTATTTATTTTTTTTTACTGTTAGTGCAAACCAAAATATTTTTAAGGATGGCCTAACCCTAAAAAACCCTATAAAGGTGTATCACTAATATCGCTTCTGATTTGAGATAAAAGTCCTTGACTGTTTAAACGGGAGGAAGACCCAGAGAACCAGAACGTGAAGAAAGAGTATGAGAAAGCGCTGAAGAAGTACCATAGTCTGCTGAACAAGCAGGAACAGCTTCTCAGAGGTAATACATCAGACCCATATGTATTTACATGGGATTGGAGACGGAGGTACTGTAGGCAAGGTTATGTTGTTCATCTTTTCACCCCATAGTGTCTCTGTACCTGCTGCTGAACCTGTCTGAGGACACGCGCATAGAGCTGAAGATGAGGAACAAAAATATAGTGCACCTGCTGGTGAAAACACTGGACCGGGAAAGCGAGGAGCTCCTGGTTCTGGTCGTGTCCTTTCTCAAGAAGCTCAGCATCTTTCTGGAGAACAAGAACGATATGGTGAGGCACACACACACACACACACACACACACACACACCCTATAATTGACCGAAAACCCCGCTCCATGTTGAGGTGAGAACGGAGTCTTCTTCCGTAGTCTAAATCTGCGTCATGGTGACGGACTTCACATGTAGCCATGAGCAGCTCGACCCATTTATTTATTTCTTTTTTGATGGTGTCACTGTGCCGTGTGGCAGCCATATATCATTGCAGTAACAGTCATTAGGATTGAAAGCTGGTCTGGAAGTGGGGTAGTGAGGCTGTAATAGGTCTCAGGTTTCCTCAAGCCTATGTGGCTGTGGCTACAGCTGCAGTAGCCCACAGATGCCTTAACAAGCCGGGCTAAAGCTTCATCAGCAGACCTTAACACACACGCCGAGAAGTGTAGAGCAGAGCAGGCGTCTGCTGTAGAGTAGGTCTTATTTAATTATTTATATTTTACCTGAAGTTGTTTCTCTTTATGTTTGGTCTCTCTCTCTTTCTCTCTCACTCTCTCTCACTCTCTCTCACTCTCTCTCATTCACTCTCTCTCTTTCTCTCTCTCTATCTCTCTATCTCTCTCTGTCTCTCTCTCATTCACTCTCTCTCTTTCTCTCTCTCTGTCATTCTCACTCTTTCTCTCTCATTCTCTCTCTTTCTCTCACTCTCTCTCACTCTCTCTCACTCACTCTCACTCACTCTCTCTCTCTCTCACTCTCATTTACTCTCTCTCACTCTCACTCTTTCTTTCTCTCCCTCTCTTTCTCTCTCATTCTCTCTCTCTCTTTCTTTCTCTCTCATTCTCACTCACTCTCACTCTTTCTTTCTCTCCCTCTCTTTCTCTCTCATTCTCTCTCACTCTCAGTCTCTTACTCTCTCTTACTCTCTCTCTCTCTCTCTCTCTCTCTCTCTCTCTCTCTCTCTCTCTCTCTCTCTCACTCTGTATGATATGCTGCCTTGGTGTGTATTGTAGGCTGAAACAGACACTGTGGAGAAGTTGGCTAAGCTGGTCCCCTGTGATCACGAGGATCTGCTGAACGTCACGCTGCGTCTCCTCCTCAACCTCTCCTTCGACACAGGCCTCCGCAGCAAGATGGTGCAGGTGGGCCTACTGCCCAAACTCACTGCCCTGCTAGGTACGCCACATACCTGTAGGCACCATACAAGTTTTTCACACAGACATAAATCATGCTGATGGATGACCGTTAACGTGTATAAGGTGGCTTTTCACACTGGGCGTGTTTGCCCGACGTACGAGGTCTTAATCTGAGTGGGATTTTTCCTGGTGCCCTCCTGCAGTGTTGGTCTGGTTTTAGACTCTTCTGATCAAACCCAGATGCATTTGCCCTCGTCGTACATCATCAGCAATGTGCGCGGACACAACGCAACTGGAATTAAAAAAAAAAAAGAAGGTCGTTTTGATATTCCGTATGTCTACAGCAGCACTGCACTGTAAACTAGGCTGCGCTCCACACATCATCTCTTGCTGTATTTAATATTCACTTCCTCCAATCATATTTCCCAGTAACTTGTATACATGTCTATGCCTGGTGTTTTTGCATCCGTGCCTGACCGACTAATCTTATTATATGATTCACAGCATGACATTCAGATTATCATCTCATTCCAGATTAATTCCCCCTGTTTTAATGTTCTCCAGTTTCTGTGAAGGCTTTCCACTAGATCAGGGGTCTCCAATCTCAAATGAAAACCTGCACCCACACCGGCCCTTTGCGGATAAGATTGGAGACCGCCGCACTAGGT
>NC_062533.1:3503305-3578305 GCF_022655615.1 Tachysurus fulvidraco
TTCATGATCGAGTGTTTGGGCACGCTGGCGAACTTCACCATCCCTGATCTGGACTGGGAGCTGGTGCTTAAAGAGTACAACCTGGTACCCTTCCTGAAAGAGCACCTCAAACCCGGTGAGCATCGAGATGTCTCGAGGATCTCTCGGTTTCCATATTTATTTAGCATCTCTGACCTTATCCGTGACGTCTAGGTTCTGCAGAAGATGACCTTGTGCTGGAGGTGGTGATCATGATCGGCACGGTCTCTATGGACGACTCCTGCGCCGCCATGTTAGCTAAATCAGGCATCATCCCTGCTCTTATAGAGCTGCTCAACGGTAGGCTAACGTCAAGTCTCGGAACATCTCGACTCTTTTTTTTTTTTTTTTTTTTTTTAAAGATTTCTCATCTCGGATCTTTTTTTCCTTCGCAGCCCGACAAGAGGACGATGAATTCGTTTGTCAGATCGTCTACGTCTTCTACCAGATGGTGTTCCACCAGGCCACTCGAGACGTCATTATAAAGGAGACGCGTATCCTTTTCCCCGTTTTCTTCTAGCTCGTGTTATCCCGCTTCGTCTCACGCTTTGCCTTAACTCTCGACTTTTCAGAAGCTCCAGCCTACCTCATCGACCTGATGCACGACAAGAACGCCGAAATCTGCAAAGTGTGTGACAACACGCTGGACATCATAGCCGTAGGTGTTCGTTTGTTTGTTTGTTGTTTTAGCGTTACTTGATTTCCTTTCCTATCCTAGCTTTGACCTGTTTAGATCCCCCGGAATAATGCTGTTAGTTTAACATTGTTGGTCGTGGCAGCGTCGGCTTAGTTGCCGCCGACGTCGGTTGCCGAGTGATTGTTTCCAGGCCTGAGATTAATGTAATTAGGTCTCCATTATCCCAGGTTTCGTTTGGAGGCCAGGGGAAGTGTTCTATACAAGTGATCAGGCAGAGCTATTAAAGCTAGGAGCCACATCAAACAGGCTCGAGGTGTCTGGTTAGTCTCAGATAGGTATCGAGGACAGAACACAGGTCTGCTATAAATGCCACACACACTTCTTCACCCCTGCCTCTTGTTCATTTTTGTAGGTTTTTGTTGGCAAATTAAACGTCTGGTTCGAAGTGTGTGTGTAAGACCTTATCTGCCTTCTTGTTCCATGCAGAGCTTGTTGTTGTTGTTGTTGTCACTAACATCTCAACCTTGCTCCCTCACTTCGCTGGCTCGTTTTGCGTCACCTTAACCAATTTATTCCTTAATCGTTTTACATTTTCCCGATCATATCTTTCAGGATACGTGTAAATGTTTTACAAAGCGAGTCACAAAACAAAATAAAATGACTACCCCGAGCCGTCAGCCCTCTTCCCCGTCGTAAGTCAGACGGTCGTTTCATGTTTGATTTATTTCTGCACCGACAAAAAGTGTCAGGTTGGCCTGTTTTGTGATAATAGCTCTTTTTAAGCTCGGAGCCTCACATGGCCGTTCATATCCCCCGGCCTCTGCTTTGGGCTGCGGTGATTAATCAGCTGGGCTCGGTGGAATTTGGCCATGTTCAGAGCTCCTACACAAACATTTGCCATGTTAACCGCTTGGCTCTCTGCATGCTAACGCAGGTCCGGATACTAAAAGTAGCATTCATAGTTCTATCCTGGCTCGACGTCAGTAGCATCCGTCACCTTCGGGTTCATTTGTCATTATCCACGTCGGCAGGATTTGTAGAATCAAATCAAGGTCTTTCTCCTTCTCCGCGCAGGAGTACGATGAAGAGTGGGGGAGGAAGATCCAAAGCGAGAAGTTCCGTTGGCACAACTCTCAGTGGCTGGAGATGGTAGAGAATCGGCAAATGGACGAAGTGGAACCCTACTTGTACGGCGATGAAGGAGAGCCCTTTTTACAGGGAGCAGACATCCTGGAGCGACCCGACCTTTTCTACAGTGCAGGTCACAAAGCCGGTTTCCATCCGTATAAAAATCCATTAGTACTATAACCGAATTGCTGCACGACTGCATTAAACCAAACGTAGGAAGGCTAATCTTTTTTGAGTTAGATCTAAACGCCGCTCGATTCACGTCTACGTCCATAACGGAGACCGGACGCGGTAGTGCTAAAAGTTTACCTGATGTGTTTCCTTGTAGATGGATTAATCTCTGCAGATGCCGCCATCAGTCCAGACTTCTTTACAGAATTTCAAAATGGAGATTACGTCACGTCACACGGTTTCCCGGGCAGGTACTGTACATGCACCACTTTTTAAAATCGCCGATAGAGAGCATTGTACTTGTATCAGACCGGCTTTAGCTGATTCGGGGACATGTACGTTTACTTAGTTATAAGACTCCATGTTCTGTTGTTTTTAGCAGAGCACGTCTCAAACGCGCCGTGTCAGTTCATCATCACCACCATCACCATCACCACTGCTTCCAACGGTAATAGGTGTAGTGTCGAGGAAGAAAAAAAAAAAACCCATACAACTCACTCTCCTAACACCCCCCCAGATCGGCCCCCATGCTCCGCTTCCTGCCGGCATGACGGCTTTGCAGAGCCCAAGCTGAGGATTTGATTTATGGATTTAAAGCCTTCTCGGCGTGATCGCATTCTAATCAGAGCTTTTGGCTCCCAAGAAACTGCGATCCAACAGACCTGAGGGATGAATTCGATGAAGAAAGTTCTTTCTATCGGCTGACGCTTTTGAGACGTGTCGAGCCGCTCACTATTTATCTGTTGTCGTTGGCCGTGGTGTACAGAACAAGCTCTTAACTGGATCAGGAGTTTAAGACAAGCATTACGTGTGTGTGTGTGTGTGTGTGTGTGTGTGTGTGTGTATGAGAGAGACACACATGGATGGGGGCTTGAATTGAAAAGGAGGAAAGGGACTGTTAAAATGGAAACAGCAAGTACAGAGGAAGAAGAGTGTTTTTTTTCACCACTCTTTGTAAGCGATCGCTGTAAAACACACTGAGAGAGCACAGGGAATTAGACAGCCCGAGAGTTTGGTTTCCATTTGGTCCGAGTGGTCTGAGAGATCTAGGTTAACACAATAATGAAACCCAGCCTGCAGGGAGCACACATCCAGACGGACCGGGAATGGCTTTGATACGCTCGCCGTTATTCGCACAAGTCCTTCACTCGCTTCATCTGGCTGCCGGGTTACAGCCGATCAACACAACTGAAATAGACCCAAGCGGGTAATTCAGAGGTTAACGAAATCTGTAAGTAGTTCTGGTTTACACCAGGACTCTCTTTCACACAGAAGTAAACCCGACCCGAGTGTCCTGCAGGCTCGGAACCGGGTTTTAATGCCGTCTAGTCAATATGTGAATTCCAGCAGGCCGGCTATCACGGTTCCTTTGAATTCTTGTGAGGGCTATAAACCGAAAGGCCAGACCCGCGCAGCATGGGAGAGAGACTTTACAGTCACCCGATCGAGAGCGATTTTAAGAAAAGAAAAAAAAGTGAGCCGAGATGAGGATAGCGCACTGATTTAAAGGAACAATAAAGTCAGGACAGGCTGAGTAGTGACAGGTCGGAGATCAAAGCGGCGACGCAGATAGTAACAGGGAAAGGCTCGTGTTAAGAGGTTTCCATGTGCGTGTTTAACAGCCTCACACGTCTCGGCCCTGAATGGAAACACTGGAGCCTTTTGTCTGCCTACATCCCACTCCAGATTCCACTCCTGCTGTCTGTCCACGGGGAAGGAGCTGAGTGATGAAACGGATAATGCCTGACGTGCACACGATCTTCCCAGAGGCGTAGTTTGCACAAGTCATCTCACTCAAGATACATTTTTCACTTTGTTTGCAATTATGTAAGATACCTGATGATTGAACCATGATGCTCATGGGTCCACCTTTAGCAGATCCATCCATCATGTCTGTCCGTTTCTAACGTCTCCGGGTCGAGTCTCCTCGCTCGAACCTCTCACCGAGATCATGTACGTCTCAGCAGACGAGATACCCACCCCGTTCGAACACGCCCTACGTAATCAATCTCGGAAGAAGACAACCTCTTACACGATTGGGATAAAACATGAACGCTGGCACGATTCAACGTCGATTTTTTTTTCCGACAGCATCACAAGGATCTAGTGAGACCAGTAATCCAAATTCATCCGCACTATTCCCTAGAAGGTGATGCATTTACCTCGAGTCAAAACATAGGATCGAACGTAACAGAAGTAAAATCTTCTCGCCAGGTAGTTTACTACACGCATATGCCAGGGTGAGTTTTACAGTAGTCGAGCGCCGTAAATCACACCGTTCCGTAGTGAACATCGACTGTGTCCAGACATCCTCGTGAAACTCGAGATGCCTGGAAACGAGCCCGAAGAAAGAAGGCGGCCGATTCCAAGGTCACCGCCGAGGGAAAGTTTATTTACCTCCATGATCATCTCATTAGATCTCACGTTAAGCACTGAACCCTGCCGTTCTCACCGATCGAACTCTTCCCCGTATAGCTACGGTTCTCCCTGACAAAATAAAAAAAAAAGCCAGGAGGTGGTCGCTAAAAAGAAAAGCATCTGACTCATGTAAGCGCTCTCATGGAAGTGATTTGTGCTAAAAACAACACGGCATTATGGGAGCTGGTAGGGGCAAAGCAAACAGCTCGTATTTTAAGAGAACAGCACGGCGAGCTAGTGAGCTAGTGCTCGGGCTGAGACGGGGGGGTGGAATCAGAGGACGCAGAGGTGAAAGTGGCGTTCACTCAGAGGCACCTCACAGACAGGACGCACACATTTGCTGGGCAATTAAATTGGCATCTATACGATTTGAGATTGATTTCCTAGTAACCTTTTGCTCATGGAAGAAAACTAGATGTCACAGTTCCCATCATTATTAGGATATTTAGACTGCGGTAATGGATGGCACTCTTATGCGGCTGTGATATTTATGGTGTTTTTTCTTTTTATTTCTGTAAGTGTTTGGGGTAAGGTAAAGGTTTTTACAGTCTGATTTATTCTCCCTTCTTTTTTTCTGACGTTTGCTCGACTCTGTTTGCCACAGACTCGGTTCCTGGCTCTATGAGGAACAAGGACAGACCCGAGTGCCTGCCTGTTCTTTTTTTTTTTTAGCAGTCCTGCAGTGCCATCTAGTGGTGAAGCAGTTTTTATGTGTTTTCACACTTAGTACTTAGTACACTCAGCTGTGTATGGCAAGGACAGAAACATAAAGCAGCCATAATCACACACATCATTCGAACCACAAAACTATCCACAAATGAACCAGAAGTGGTTTGAATTTTGTGTCAGTTTGTTTGTATATAGCTAGCCTGTCCGACTCGACCTTTTCTCATGTTGTTCTTTCAGCGCCGTCTCGGAAAGATACGTTCAGGGGCCAGGAGGAGCCATGCGGCCTGCTACAGCCTACGGCTTCCGTCCAGACGAGCAGCACTTCTACAGCTACTCCACATCACGGTAGATTAGAACGACTACAAATCGTCATCGTCGTATTTATTCACGTCCTCTCAAAGCTGAGTCGACACTCATAGCGTCATTTATATTCACTCGGACTCGCGTAACTTGCTGCTTTCACGATGTGGTTTGAAACGATTTCTAGACATTCGCAATATATAGTACAGATGTAGTCGATCTCCAGTGTGTTTATTATAAGTGATGTACACTTTTATATACTACATGTACCCAGATTTTTTTTAATTTGCATGATGTATTAAACACCTTGCTTGTTTTTTAAGGTCCGGTTCTTTGCAGCTATAGGAAGGTGTTAACTCTTGGATTCATGCATGGCAGAGGTCAAGTACAGTTTATTTGCACACTGAAACTACAATTCATCCATCACTGAATCTCACACACACTTAAAGGTGCGGTGCACAATGTTTGACAGCCAATGTTGACATTTGAAATCACCAAAACAAACACGCCCCTAACCCAAATGGGTGTCACCCCTGTTTTGATAGCTCCGCCCACACATACATACGTAACCCAGGCAACTGGAAAGCTGATCCTATATTAACACAATCCTGCTTCTGGCCTTATCATAAGCCTTTTTTCATTTTTACCCGCCATGTCAGTGTATCAATCGCTTTCTGCTAATGTCACACATGCGCACTGAAAGCTCTCTCCACCGCATATTGACAAGACACGCCCCTTTCTGCTCATTGGCTACACGTTTGTTTTGTTTGTCGGCCCGACTCGGTTTTCGGAAGCGTTTCTCAAACATCGTGCACCCCACCTTTAAACACTTTTTTAGCGTTTGAGACACTTCCCCAAGTGTGTGCTTGGGAGAATATTTGACACTAGCTAATGTCTTGAGTTTATTTATTGCTTTGTAAATAATAAGTAGTGATGCCTTTTATCCGTCTCATGACCTGCTGCACGGCAGCTCACGACTGTGCACTGTTTATTGTTATTTTGCTCTTCTAAATGAAAACTTTTTGTATGTGTGAAATTTTTGTTTCAAGTTATTTTATGACAGTTTTATGTTTTCAAATTTCATTCATATTTTTTTTTCTTTTAAATTTTCGGGGGGGTTTTTTTTGTGCCTGTGGATCGTGTCTTACTGCTGTTTTATACAAGATGCCTGTTATTTCTGTGGTGCAATATTAAATCAAACGAATCCGATCAGCGTTCGCTTCTTGCCTTTTTGTCTCTGTTGTTGAATGAATGAATGAATGAATGAATGAGACTAGTGTTTGTGTCTAAACCTCAGCGTCTCTGGTCTGACTCTGCTCTGGCTGATTTTTTTGTCAGCTTTTTTATCATTGAGATTGTACTCTGATTATTTATAGAAGCACAGTTTATGATAATGTGATTTAAAACCACCTCAGGTAACCTGAACAAAGACATGTGACCCAGATTCTCCTGCTTAACAGGCTTTCGTGCCACAGAGAACATACCTCGTGCTTTTACACAAGAAATACACATAAAATAAGGTGCTAAGGATCGTTTGTATTGGTATTGAGAGAGAAATGTCACCAAACTAGATTAGCAGATTCCATAAAATCAAAACCTGTCACCCTTTTGGTTTCAGATTATTATTATTATTATTATTATTATTATTATTATTATTATTATACAAATGGCACTGAGAAGTCCCTCAAGTAAAACAGGAAGCATGGGTGTGTTTTTATACATTTCTATACATAAATGTACATTAAGAAATAATCTTTATTTGTCACATGTACATTACAAAAGTGAAATACTTTTCTCTTCATATCTCAACCTGGAGCCCGAGCACAGGAGAAGATAGACGTGATACAGCTCCTTGGAGAAGAGAGGGTTAAGCTACTTGCTCAAGGACTGAACAGGGGCAGCTTGGTGGTAACCCAGGGCCTTAATCGCTTCTACTGCTCCAGTGTGGTGCTTTTTTATGTACTGTATGTTCTCTTTTTTTTTTCTTTTTTTTAACATATATATATATGTATATACATATATAATATACAGTACTGACTCATGATGACATATATATTTTTAAATAAATCTCATGCCTTAGAAGATGAAAAAAAAACATGCTTAAACAATGTTCAGTTTATTATTTTAGTCATGGCTATTTATTAATATTAAGTAGAGTAAGTGAAGGTTATTTCTATCTTGTAAAGTAGATTATATCTTTGATTTGCCATCTCAAGACTTGCCCAGGTCCATAAAAAAGGTCCTGAAGTATTTTGTATTGTATTACAAAATTTGTATAATATTATATTCATAATGTTCAGCAAAAACCTCTATACTCACTTACAGCAGACCGTATTTAAACTCCAGAGTTACACCTGGTAGGAGGAATAATATGTTTTACTCTACTTTAAATATGATTACTTGAAGTATGTAGACTTTATCATTTATACAATATGAGCAAAAGTATGTGCACCCCTGACCGTCAAGTTCATCTGTATTAGTTGAATATCCCATTCTTGATTTATTCCTCTTTACTCTTATAATGAGCTCAACACTTATGTGAAGTCTTAACACTAGATACAGGAGTGTGTGTGTGTGGGGGGGGATTAGTGATCATTCAGCTACAAGAGCATTAGTGAGATCAGACACTGATGGTATAAGAGTGAGGAGGTCTGGGGTTCAGTCGGTGTTCCAGTTCATCACAAAGGTGTTCAGTGGGGTTGAGTCAGACTCAGGGCTCTGTGCAGGACACTCGAGTTCTTCTACTCCAACATTAACACACCGTGTCCTCATGGAGCTCTGTGCTTTGTACTGGGAATCATTATAACATTTTTAAAGAACACTTCATTAGCTTCCATGCGACCCTAGCTTTTTGCTGATTTATTTAATATACAGTTTTGTTTAAAATCATACTATTTGTGGTTAACTGACCCCTCGGGTGCTGCTGCAGAGCTTATTATATTTCAATCAGTCATTTCCTCAGGGCCAGAGACTTTTATTCCTCACAAGTGTGATCTATTCAGTCACACTTCTGGCAGAATTTGTTCATTTATTCATTCATTTAAAATATAAATATTTAGTGAACCTGTAATACATTTTGTTTCCAATATTATGTCTCTCTTGATAGCAGTTATTTATTTAGTATTATATTCATTTATTTAGTTTTATACAGACAAAAAATGATTCTATGACAGAAACCTAGTTATTTGTTGTGCTTTTCTTTTTTCTTTAATGACATTTTGGAATATAAACAAAAATACTCTGTTATTTTTTATTATTAGAAAAATACCATAGACATACATTATAGACCAAATATACGTAAAAAAAATAATATATTTAAATATAATAATAAAATATTATAATAAAATAATAAAATTTTATTAAAATATATTAAAAATATATATTTAAAAAATACAACACAACAAAAAAAGCAAGCAAAGAATAAATACACAAATAAATTAATTAATAAATAACACTCAAGGTGAGGTAGCACGTGACCCCCCCATCCCGCGACCAGGTGTAGCCCCCGCGACCAGGTGTAGCCCCTGCGACCATGTGTAGCCACCCCCCTCCCCCGACCATGTGTAGCCCCGCCCACCAGGTGTAGCGCCCCCCCCCCGGACCAGGTGTAGCCCCGCCCGCCAGGTGTAGCCACGCCCGCCAGGTGTAGCCCCGCCCGCCAGGTGTAGCCCTGGTTTAAATCTAATCCGATTAAAGGGAACTACCTACAAGATCACCTGCTTATCCAGTGCGCCATTTGAGACAGAGCCGCTGTGTTGTGAGGCAGCAGTGCGTTTTGAAACTTGACTTAGAAAAGAAACGCAACTTCAAGTGACACAACCTGAGTGCAGGTCAGAGGTCAAAACTAACACTAACAACGCCACTATGGGAATATCGTCCAGTCTTCTGGATGAAAATAAACACAACTTCATTAAAGGTAAAGTCCAAACTTTCATTTTTATCCATCATTTAACCTCCACAATTAGCACAGAGATTTCTTGATGTAAACAGTGGGTAAAATGTCAATATGTGAGCAGAATGCTGTAGTTTTCAACCAAAATACAAATTTAAACAAATTGTAGCTGTAATAATATTTTCTACAGACTATAAATGTCATGTTATTAGACTAAACATGCCTGAGAATAGAAAAGACCTAATCTAATTTGAATGGCAGTAAACTAGACCGAGGTGTACCAGTAACACACAGCAGAAAACCAGCATGAAGTGACTTAGTAAGGTGTTGAGGCACTGGGAGCTGTCAGAAGAGCTTCAGTGCATCTTTACACGGATTCTACAAAGCCCGGGAAGTGTATTGAATGATTAACACCATCGATGAACTCCAAATGCTTCTCTCAGTTGGTGTTGTGATGGTGGTGATGGAGAAGAGTAACATGATATGGAATCATTCTGTGATTCTGTTGTAGCTTGTGAGTCTGGAAAGAGGTATAGGAGAAAAAGATGATGAGTCAGAATAATGTCTTAGTGACTTGTTGCCTCTAATGTCAGAATAATGTCTTAGTGACTTGTTGCCTCTAATGTCAGAATAATGTCTTAGTGACTTGTTGCCTCTAATGTCAGAATAATGTCTTAGTGACTTGTTGCCTCTAATGTCAGAATAATGTCTTAGTGACTTGTTGCCTCTAATGTCAGAATAATGTCTTAGTGACTTGTTGCCTCTAATGTCAGAATAATGTCTTAGTGACTTGTTGCCTCTAATGTCAGAATAGTGTATGCAGCATGGCATAATAAGCTAATTTCCACACACATACACACATATTTTTTTTAATCCATTTCTTTTTGACAAATTAAAATTTTTTTATATATATATATATGTGTGTGTGTGTGTGTGTGTGTGTGTGTGTGTGTGTGTGTGTGTGTGTGTATATTGTGTGTGTGTATATATGTACAATTGTGTGTGTATGTGAGGAGATTTTGTAAGACAGGTGAAACATGCGTATAAGGTATGTGAGCACAGAACTGGCCCTGCAGGTCAGGCGTGATTGCCTTATGCAGCCTTGACATCAGAGTCTGATTTCATAGTTTAAGAATGCCAGACATCTCAACAAAACTCTGACACACCCACAACCATCTAAACTCCAATATAAACCATCCCAAAAATCAGCATTCAGGCATATTTCTTTTTTTAAAAAAATATCTATGCTGCATGTGATATTTATTGTGTTATATTTATTGTGTGATTTTTCAATATCTGTAATAGAGCGGTTTAGGGGGTAGAGTGGAGCGGTTTAGGGGTAGAGTGGAGCGGTTTAGGGGTAGAGTGGAGCGGTTTAGGGGTAGAGTTGAGCGGTTTAGGGGTAGATTGTGGTGTTTGGGGGGTAGATTGGAGCGGTTTAGGGGGTAGAGTGGAACGGTTTATTGGGTAGAGTGGAACGGTTTATTGGGTAGAGTGGAGCGGTTTAGGGGGTAGAGTGGAGCGGTTTAGGGGGTAGAGTGGAACGGTTTAGGGGGTAGAGTGGAGGGGTGTGGAAGAGTAGAGGGGAGCGGTTTAGGGGGTAGAGTGGAGGGGTGTGGAAGAGTAGAGGGGAGCGGTTTAGGGGGTAGAGTGGAGGGGTGTGGAAGAGTAGATTGGAGCGGTTTAGGGGGTAGATTGGAGCGGTTTAGGGGGTAGAGTGGAGCGGTTTTGTGGGTAGAGTGGAGCGGTTTTGTGGGTAGAGTGGAGCGGTTTTGTGGGTAGAGTGGAGCGCTTTTGTGGGTAGAGTGGAGCGCTTTTGTGGGCAGAGTGGAGGGGTTTTGGGGGTAGAGTGGAGGGGTTTAGGGGGTAGAGTGGAGGGGTTTAGGGGGTAGAGTGGAGCGGTTTAGGGGTAGAGTGGAGCGGTGTTGGGGTGTAGAGTGGAGCGGTTTTGGGGGTAGATTTGAACGGTTTAGGGGGTAGAGTGGAGCGGGTTTAGGGGGTAGAGTGGAGCGCTTTTGTGGGTAGAGTGGAGCGGTTTAGGGGGTAGATTGGAGCGGTTTAGGGGGTAGAGTGGAGCGGTGTGGAAGAGTAGAGTGGAGCGGTTTAGGGGGTAGAGTGGAGCGGTGTGGAAGAGTAGAGTGGAGCGGTTTAGGGGGTAGAGTGGAACGGTTTAGGGGGTAGAGTGGAGCGGTGTGGAAGAGTAGAGTGGAGCTGTTTAGGGGGTAGAGTGGAGCGGTTTAGGGGGTAGAGTGGAGCGGTGTGGAAGAGTAGAGTGGAGCGGTTTGGGGGTAGAGTGGAGCGGTGTGGAAGAGTAGAGCTGTGCAGTTTAGTGGGTAGAGGTTTTCATTTAAATTAAGCAAGAAGCCACACCTGATTCCTGCCGTTTAATCAGTTGATCTTCACTTTCAATAGACTCAGGTGTGGTTTCTGCTTGGCTGGAATGAAATGTTGCACCCACACCGGCTCTTTCTGGAAAGGATCGAACACCTGTGGTGTGTGGAAAGTGTACAGCATACAAACTATGTCAATATAGGGTACGGCTTTAAAAGTGTGTGTGATGTTCGCTGGGAAACAAGATTGTGGTGTCCATAGCGTTTTATTGAGCAAGAGGAACTAGAGGTCCATCCTCAAACCCATGAAAAATGCATCAGTATGACCTAAAAAGAGCTCAAGATGGCAACCACTAAGCTTTAACAGTTGCTTTAAGTCATTTTACCTGTTACTTGTCTGTATGATTGATCAAACCTCTGATTAACAGATACTCAGTGAAGCGTATCTCACATCTCTGGCTGTTAATACACACTTGGACACATGGCTTCTCTGGGAGAATGTGCCTGGCAATGTGGTTCCTGTGGGTTTTCCAGAGAAACATTGTTTGCTATGTTTGCTTAGCATCTAAATGAAGAAGAAGCCTCCTGAGGATTGAACACTACAACTTTCTGATCAGTAACCCAGAGCCTTAACCGTTGTGCCACCTCTGGACCTAAAACTTCTTTCTCTTATGATGGTGAACCTGCCAAGAACCTTGTAACTAATTGCCAATCACCGAAACATGTTGACAGAGTGCAGAATTACACATCACACATTCAACCAGAGCAATAAGCTTTTATTCATTCACTCGTTCTCGTGTTAACACCTTACCGCTTCTATGTACTGTACATCACCACAATCTACAGTTGTATCAGTTTTCTCTCCCTGTGATCCATGTGTCCCCATAAGTGTCATGGTGTTAGTATTGTATAATGGAGTCATTTACGTGAACCGTGCAGCATGTAAATATAAAGTTATAGAATATAAAATTCTGATCAGGCAAGCGTTTTAAAAACACTGAAATCTCATTTGGATCATAGACTGCTCTGTTTGTTTAGTGGACATGCTTACATCACCGGCAAGTGTGAAGACGTATAATTAGGCGACCGTCTGGTTCGCGCATGCTGTCTGGTTTACTCGTGTGTATTGCGTGTATTTCAGGTTGGGCGCAGACGGAGCTGAGGAATTTTGCATCGATCTACAAGAAGCAGTACTCTTTGGCCTTTCTCTCCCATGTCCATGATGAGTTGGTGCAGCGGAAACAAGAGCATACTCAACTCCTTAAACAGCGGGTGAGGACTTCTTAGATGTAAAGACGTATCGGATCTCACACAAACGTATCATGGAGACTAGCCTTACTTTGGTTTGAATGACAAACCGAGAACAATTGACTTCTTGCCGAATATTCGTTCATTTGTGTGTTTGTTTTATTACCCAGGATCCCCCACAGGAAGCAGAGGTGGTCTACCAGGAGCCTGTGTTGTACTTTTGTGATAACAGGAAATGGAAGGAGAGGTTTGTGGTGGTTCGTGCCAATTACTCTCTGGAGTGCCATGAGAGCAATGAGGCAAGCTTTTCATCACTTAGACAGAACAATGAGGGAATTGTAATGTCCATGTGACTGTAGATGAGCAATAAAGTGCTAATCTTTCTCTTCTGCAGACGCTTATCAAAGGCATACCACCACTGTACAAGCTGTCAGCTACAGGAGGCACTATTCTGACCACAGAAGAGAAATACATGGAAGTGGTAGACAGATGCTTTCCAGATACTGACAGTAAGCAAGACCAGGGCTGTGTTTTTGTCCTCTATATTATTTTTATTATTCCAAGTGCACTGACATGGGTTTGAGACCCTCTTAATCACCAGAGGGCAGTATTCATTACTTGTGTAGCATTACCTGAATGCCTTCATACACATGCACGCACTTGCCAGGACCTCCTAACAGTTTCATTGTTAATCCAGACCAAGAACCCAGAACCAATTAATAATAAAAACCAAGATGTGCCGAATCAATATGGCCATATGATGGTGAAATTATATAGAAAATCCTGCCTCATATGTCACTTTGGGACATTATGAAAGGTTATGCATGCACACAAGAAGCTATACAGGTGAACTCTTTCTTATCTGACTATTTAATAAGTGCTTCAGAGTAAAGCTGCGTTACACACACGGTGATTTTTATCTCTGAAAATCTTGATTAGATGTTCCTACTACTGGTTGCCGTAGTAATATAGATCATCAGTATGTGGAGCGACTCGCATTTCGTTTGACTACAAATCAGTTTTCTGCTGAAATGAAACATTCTGGAGAGAGATTCTGGTGTTTGTTACGGTGGCCGAGAAGTGAAAATCACATTAACAAATCCGAGAACAAATGAACAAATCCGAAAACACATTAACCTGTGTGTGACCTTTACACCAACCCAACATTTATCTGACTGTATATTTATAATCACACCCTCTAGTGTCACCCATATGAGTATGAGGTTCCCCTTTGAGTCCGGTTCCTCTCAAGGTTTCTTCCTTACCAATTTAAGGGAGTTTTTTCTTGCCACTGCTGCCTGAGTCACCTCAGACTTGCTCATAGGGGATAAATACATATACATACAGTACATATAGTACATACATACAGTACATACATACACACTGAACTATATATATCTTGAATTTTTATTATATTAATTCTCTATATTTCTCTTTATGTTTACTTTCTGCTCTATGTTTATGTTCTGTAAAGCTGCTTTGAGACAATGTCTATTGTAAAAAGCGCTACACAATTAAACTTGAATTGAATTGAATTAACAAATCCGAAAACACATTAACAAATCCGAAAACACGACAATTCAGACAACCCGGAAACGGTAGGTATAGTTTGTGAATAAGTTGTTGTTGTGTTTTCGGATTTGTTAATGTGTTTTGCACTTCTCGGGCACCGTAGTTTGTGTATAAAATACACAAAGCAGTGTTTACCTGCATCATAATAGTCATTCTGTAGTCACTCCGTATCCTGCACTTTGTTACATCTCTGGACACACCTATGTCTGGCCTAACGCTCAGTGTCACTATGTCGCTTTGAATAACTGTATGTGTGAATGTAGCATCAGACGTGATGAACTGCTATGACATTGTTTAGGATTTAGAATTGGCACAAAAGCTACATATATTAATATTTTCCCCCGAGTTCCTGCTCAGTAGTTTGAGTAAGACTTGTTTCACTATAAACACTGTATATTTGGTCACGTTTGGCATGCAGTGAGATAACTGTAGACTAGATTATAAAGCCTGGCAGATTCTGATTGAGGTCTGAATGGTGTGTTTTGTGTTGAAGATGTGAAAGAGGAATTTGCGCCCCCAGTGGTGGGTATGCCGGGGCAGTTTCCAGTGTACCTCCGACTGCCATACCAGAGAGACTACTACTTCTGCTTCCTTCAGGAGGCCAAACAAGCCACGTTTATCTCTATGTTATCTGACTGCATTCGCCACCAGAATCAAGGTAACACCACTGGATCCTATACATGGATGGTACCTCACTTTTGAGTGTCCTTCTCAATCATCTCCCCTCCTTCCAGACTTCTTGAAGAAGAAAACGTATGAGGTGCAGGCCTTTGTCAAAGCCATCCAGCTCTACAGGCAGGACAAGGGCTACTATGAAGAATGGGATATGCTCTTAGGCAACGATGTGCAGGTACATAGGAGCCATTTCTATTGCTTTGTATCAGCCTGTGTAGTACAGCTAGCTTTTATTTAGCATTACATACTACAACTTAGGAAACACCCTTTCATGCCATGAGTAATTTTGCCCTATGGTTTCCTTATACATGCACACCCAGAAAAAGCCCACATCACCAAACCGGTATAAACGAGTACACATCACCAAATACGCTTTATTTCAGTGAGTAATGTTGGAAAATAGGGAGTGTCATTGCATAGTTTCAGCTGCTTGTTCTATAGCAGCCAACGTCTAATGGTGACAAATTGTAGAGGAAAAGAGAAAAAATTTAGCCCAACGATTTGTCTGAAAATAATCTTGGACCATTCTGACTAGTGAATATATCCATTTAGCTCTCAAACCTATTCAACAGTAAAGATTCTGTCCCTAAATAAAGTTGTATCATCACACTGTAGATGCTGACTAATCTAACCATGGAGGAGCTGATGCCGTTTTTAGAGAAAGACATGCTTACTCGTCTGAAGGCCAAGAAGATGGACAAGAAGAGAATGTGGTTTGCTGTGAGTAGCAACATTTAAGAAAAACCCATACAACTGATTTCTCTTTTATCTTTTCTTTCTCAGCATTGCTTGAGAAATCATTATGACAGAGACTTTAGTGTATAACTAGATTTGTAAAGTTTGTCACGACAAACTTCGATGTTGGCTTTGACAAAGCAAGTATTCGCGAAGGCCGGTGTTTTTTGGAGGCGAGTGGACATAAGGATCAGTGTTACCTTTGGAGGCAAGAGGACAGAAAGCTAGGGTGCCAAAACATTTGGACGCAATTGGAGATGAGAGCATGTGACGTCATCTGAATACTCTTGAGGAAGTTGCCCACATTGGGCTGAGCGTTTTGATGTACTACATGTCAATGTTGTAAAACGTTTTTTGGGGGGCGGGGCTGCGGGACAACCGAAAGGCCAGTCGGTACACCAATGTAAAACTTTGTTCTGAGTCTCACCCTAAAGGAGCTGGCCGAGTTTGGTGTAGATAGTTCGAAAGCTTGCCGAGTTATAAACCTCCAAAGTTTATAATGGGAGTTTATGGGGGGGGGAAAGGCCACTTTGAGACCCGGTACCAGAAGTACCGAAACTCTGATCCCTTAGAAAAGTAACAGCAACAAACTTCATTTTTCTTTATTCTACAAAGCCAACATAATAATATTCTGAAGACATTTTCCTTTCGGTTTTTGATGTATTAGACAAAACATTTTAATATATATTAAATTTTGAGCTATACAGACATGGGACAAAGACATAACCAACTGGGACAAAGACATAATCATTAACATTGTTTCCTACATTTACTGCAGACTCTACTCAAGATAGTGTTAGATAATATCAGAGTCCTGGGTGTACAATATTGTTATACTATATAAGATGATGGGATGATAACAGAAATTGACTGATTGAATGATCTAAATCTGGGAATTCTTTGGAAGCAGAAGCAGGTTTAGGGGGTTAAAGCTAGGACTGAAATGTCCCCTGGGTTTGTCTTCAAGCTAGTGTGCACACGCCACAGACCGATGCTTGTAATGAATCATCACCTCTTCTTTGACCCACAGACAATTGAGGCAGCGTACAACCTGGTACAGGATACTCTGATGGAGGGGATGGCTGCTCTGAACGATGAGTGCCGAGAGACAACCAAGCAGCAGAGTGCACTCATGCGCTCAGATATGGATCAGATCATGAGTTCCCGAGCCTTTCTGGAGAACAAGCTCAGAGGTATCACCTCATGATGAACGAACCCTACTTATGACCTGTATGTGTATAATTATGTGGCTGTACGGGGCGTCTACTATCTCAATATGCAGCTGTTATTAACATCATACTCACAACATGGTGAGTGTTGAACAACTGTAATACGTTATGGTGTTTGAGTGCCGAGGTGTTGATGTATACCTTTTGCACATATAGATAGGTGATTATGCATTACTTCAAATAAGAAAGAGAAGGTACAATATATGTATTATGGTATAGGGGACACTCACTTGTGGCTAGAATGCATGTATTAATACCAGTACGTCAGAATAGCGTACATTTGGGCAACTAAAAAACAATCTTTTATAGAAGTCATCAGAAGAGAGAATCATGAATCTTGTTTCTCTTCTTTATGGGAGGATGATTATAGATGGTAAAGTGCAGCAGGAGACAATATTCACAGTGGCTTGCACATACACATCAGCCATAACATTTAAAGGCATCTGCTTAATATTGTGAGCCTAACAGCTCTGAACCTGACAGATCCTAACAACTCTGAACCGGCAAGCTCAGTCCAGGCAGCTACTGTATCTTTTGCTCCCCGTATGCATTAGTGAGCCTTGGGCTTGACCCCTGACCCATGGTCCTTGTCAAAGTTGCTCAGATTCTTACCCATTTTTCTTGCGTATTCTTGCTCTCACAACAGAACAGCTGTGAGATCTAACTGTTCACTTGCTGTCAAATATATCCCACCACTTTATAGGTGACAATGTAATGAGATAAACAATTTAATTCCCGCCACCTCTCAGTGGTTTCATCGGCAGACTCCCTTAGCGACTTACATTATCTCATTTTTATACAGCTGAGGAATTGAGGGTTAAGGGCCCTGTTTAGGGGCCCAACAGTGGCAGCTTGGTGGACCTGGGTTCAAGCTCACAACCTTCCAATTGGTAGCCAACACTTTAAAAACTAGGCTACCACATTCCCCAACTAGGTAACATGGGTTGCCAGGTATCTGTATAACATGTCTGTATGGCATGTCATTCTCTAGCTGAGCATTAACGCTACATAGCACAATATGCTCAGGAGGCAATCCAGTGCAGAACTGCTTTCACTGATGAGAGGAGTTGCCCTGAAGTTTATATAATGTGTTGTTTATCCCTTTTATTTTCATTCTTAAGCTTTAAATATATATTCAACTTTTTAGATCTTCTGTCTTAATATCACAACCATACCGAATGATAAACAGATATAAGCCACTGACAAACATTGAGTATAATTCTCTAGTAATATATTAACAAGTTCTGTAAGAACTTAGTCTTATTCACTTCCATTCTTTAACAGCCACAGTAGCCGAGCTGGCTACCGAATACTGCAAAGAGAACATTGAGCCTCGCCTGCCGGTCGTTCTGGAGGAGATGATGGGGCCCATCAGCTTGGGCTTTGAGGAAGCACGCCAGGTCAGCGAGAGCATGATGGAATACCTGTGCAAGAATTATCAGGCGGGCTTGACCAGAGAAGAGCTGCAACAGGTGAGGTGAAGTTTAAATAGTAAAAAACATATCGGATGTCTGTATTTCAACTGGTTTTTATTTAACAGAAACACACTCATCCTATCATCCGGAGATCACATTTACATTTTTGCAGACACTTTAAAGTGAAAGTGACAGTGACGTGACATACGGCTAAGTACTGTGACCCATACTCAGAATTCGTTCTCTGCATTTGACCCATCCAGAGTGCACACACACAGCAGTGAACACACACACACCATGAACACACACCCGGAGCAGTGTGTAGCCATTTATGCTGCGGCGCCCGGAGAGCAGTTGGGGGTTCTGTGCCTTGCTCAAGGGCACCTCAGTCGTGGCCGGCCCGAGACTCGAACCCACAACCTTAGGATTACGAGTCCGACTCTCTAACCATTAGGCCACGACTTGCCCCAACTCTCGTTCAATAAACTCTTTAAACTCTCGCTTAATAAACACATCCATGTACCAGAGCCATCCATGGACAGAAGTACAAATGAGTACTTAGGAAGGGAGGGACATAAGCAGCTAGTCGAAAAGTTGCCTTTTTATGTCTCGAGGACATACAGTATGTGCTAGTATGTCTCATGATAGAAGAGAGCTGCCTGACAGGTTGGAATTGGCCTGGATCAAAATAGATAGAAAATCTTGACAAATCATGAGTGTATTTTATGCTCAATCCATATACTCCAGCCAGTCTGTGATAAATAGAATTGGTTTTAATACATGTTCTTGTCTTAGGCTTTGGTGGAGATGAGTAAACCAGACTTAAAGAGCTGTTATGAGAAAGTAAGTGGCCTGAGGGATCAGATCCATGAGTTCAGCTACCCAAACTGCAGAGGACTGGAGCACAGCACACAAATTGATATACAACAGGTATAAATATCATACACTCTTACTCTGAAATAAACGTTCGTTTTAACGTTCATTCTAAGCCCTTAGCTCTGCGATTACAAAAGCAAGGAATGTCTAGGAATGTGCTGAGACTGTACAGCTCCAGTTCTTTTAATAAATGTTATTTTACTGTGTTTAAATGTCACTTGTCCTGATGGTGCAGCTGGTGGACAGTGTGTCCTACACTTTTGAACTACTTCTGAACAAGTCTTTGGAAGACGACACCAACCTATTAGATGCCATGACAAAAGCCAAACAGAGGGTGCTGAAGGTACATACACACACACACACACACACACACACACACACACACACACACACTCGCTATTACACTATTACATATTACTGTATTTGTGTTTTATTTTTCACTGTCGTGAGGAATACAGGAGCTGAACGCTGCTTTGCCCACAACCAAGCCTAACCATAACCCCTTAACTACAAGAACATTATCACATACACATTCAGTGCACTGTAGCATGTGGCTCATATCAGTAAACACTTATTGTGATACAACTGTGTACCCACCAGCAATACGACTACGACAGCAGCACACGGAGAAAGAAGATTTTCCAAGAAGCTCTGCTCAGCATCACTCTACCCAGTGTCAAAGCTTTTCTAGCTCCTACGTTCAAAGAGGTACGGCTATAAATATGAGTGTTTATTATGTGTTTATTGTTTATAAATGAGTGTTTATTGTTTATAAATATGAGTGTTTATTATGTGTTTATTGTTTATAAATATGAGTTTGTTTATTATGTGTTTATTGTTTATAAATATGAGTGTTTATTATGTGTTTATTGTTTATAAATATGAGTGTTTATTATATGTTTATTGTTTATAAATGAGTTTTTATTATATTACGAAAACATTATTAAAACATTATATTATAATAAAACTTCTTTGTAATCATCAACAGAAATATGGGAAAACAGATATTTCCTTTTCTGAATATTCTATTTAGGAACTGCCGAACTTTGAACAGTACATATTTGATGATTATGTCAATTTCATCAACGTGGAAAATGTCTATGAGGACATATTGCAGCAGACACTAGAGCAGGACATTGGAAATGGTAAGTAACAAAAAAGGAATGTTGTTCTATTCGGTTTAGGTGTCTGATTCTTACTTTGTCTTGTTCCTGTTTATTTACAGTGGTGAAGGAAGCTGCAAGCATGAAAAAGTACAACTTATTTATGGAGTCCAGGTACCGTTTTAGTGTTTCCAGCAGGTACTTCTCTATGCCTGACAGTCCAGACTACAACAGCTCACCCACAACAGAGCTCAGTTCTCTGCCATCCTCCCCTTTGTTGAGTCATGGCCTACTGGAAAGCCCGTGCACTGGTGAAGATCCAGGTGTTGCTGAGCAGGAAGAGGTTCAGGCTCATACACAACCAGAGCTTATTAAGGTACCTGCTGGTGAAGACCCAGGCATGTCTGAGAAGACAGTGGAGCAGGAGGTCATCATTGAGGCACTTGAGCAGACAGAACTTATTAAGGTACCTGCTGGTGAAGACCTAGGCATGTCTGAGAAGACAGTAGAGCAGGAGGTAATCTTGGCCCAGCAGGTAGAGATTCAAGCACAAGCACAATCTGAACCTATTAAGGTAGAAACATCTGTGAAAGCTGAAAAAGATCACAAAGTGGAGGATTACAGAATGCTAGATGTACCTGTTACTGCTGAAACTGAGATACGAGTCACACCTGACACTCTTATAGAGCACACGGTAGTTGTGGAGGACATGCTGGTTGCCACTCAAAATTTGGAGGAGAAAATGTTCACAGGGGCTCCTAATGTAGTGGCCATAAACCCAGAAACATTGCTAGATCCAGCTAGCTACTCAAGCATAGAACCTGCACTGACACCTGCAGGTCTTCCACTGCTCCAGTCTAGTCCACCAGTCCAGGATAATCCTCCAGTTGGGGCTAGTGCTCCGAGCCAGGCTAGTCCTACACCAATCCAGGCTAGTCCTAAACCAATCCAGGCTAGTCCTATACTAGTCCAGGCTAGTCCTTCACTAGTCCAGGCTAGTCCTTCTCCATTAGTCCAGGCTAGTCCTTCTCCATTAGTCCAGGCTAGTCCTTCTCCATTAGTCCAGGCTAGTCCTTCTCCATTAGTCCAGGCTAGTCCTTCACTAGTCCAGGCTAGTCCTTCTCCATTAGTCCAGGCTAGTCCTTCTCCATTAGTCCAGGCTAGTCCTTCTCCACTAGCCCAGGCTTCACTAGTCCAGGCTAGTTCTTCTCCAACAGTCCAGGCTAGTCCTCCAACAGTCCTGTCTTGTCCACCAGTCCAGGTTAGTCCTACACCAGTCCAGGCTAGTCCTTCTCCACTAGTCAAGGCTAGTCCATCTCCTCCAGTCCAGGCTAGTCCTCCAACAGTCCAGTCTTGTCCTCCAGTCCAGGATAGTCCTACACTAAACCAGGCTAGTCCTCCTCCATTCCAGTCTTGTCCACCAGTTCAGGCTTGTCCTCTGCCAGTCCAGGCTAGTCCTACATTAAACCAGGCTAGTTCTACACCAATCCAGGTTAGTCCTCCACCAGTTCAGGCTAGTCCTCCACCAGTCCAGTCTTGTACACCAGTCCAGGCTAGTCCTCCTCCAGTCCAGGCTAGTCCTCCACCAGTCCAGGCTAGTCCTCCTCCAGTCCAGGCTAGTCCTCCTCCAGTCCAGTCTTGTCCTCCACCAGTTCAGACTTGTCCACTAGTCCAGGCTAGTCCTCAAATTAGGACTAGTCCTCCTCCAGACGGGTCTAGTCCTTCTCCAGTACAGGCTAGTCATTCACCAGTCCAAGCTAGCCAACTATACCAGTCCAGTCCACCAGTCAAGCCTACCCCTACACCAGCCCAGGCTAGTCCACTTGCCCAGGTTAGTCCTCCAGCTCAGATTTGTCCACCAGACCAGGCTGGTCCTCCAGTGGTTCAAGCTAGTCCACCGGTCCAGGCTAGTCCACCAGAGGGAGACACAAGGCCCATGGACCAAGTGTTGCAAAGTGAAAGTGTCAAATGTATCTCTGCAGAGAGTGAAACAGAGAGTGCAGCCAGCATTAGGTCAGATGAGGTCATAGTGAGCAAAGTGACAGAGTTTTCTGATGATTCATCTTGGACCACAGAGGAGGAAGGGGATAGCATTGAGGAAGATGAACTGACAATGGACACCACAGCAGATATGCCAAATGTGTCAGATGTTAGTTCCAATGTAACTGACAATTCTGCAGATCCCAAAAATGAAGCTGCCAGACCTTTAGATTGCATCAAGGAAATCCGTGAGCTTGTGATGGAAGTGATCGAGGTGGAGGAGATAGCTCAGCACTACCCTGACAAAGGAGAGGTCCACTTAAACACACAGTGAAGGAGAATTAATATTTATAAGAGACTTTCTGAACAATCTGACTCACCGAGTAGTTAAAAACACTGTCATGACAAGACTTAATGAGCTTATTTCTCTATTAAAGTCACTTGAGTAGTTTATACAGCTTCAGGAGCAATGTGAGTAGAAAGCAAAGTGGGTTTTAAGTTGTTTTATAATTGTTTTTGGATTGACTACGGACTTTAAGCTGCTGTTGAAAGAATGCCTTTATTTGTCGTGCTGGTGTTATATGCTTTCATGCCCACAAATAAATAACTAAAGAAGGGGGAATAAAAATATGTAACATATACATGTCTCAAAATAATTGTTAATAATGTTTCATGCACTTTCAAATTCTTATTTGTATTTAATAAACCTCTTAAATACGAACCCTTTGAAAAGAATGGTCTATGCACGTTCAGCGATTTGTTAAGCCTGCTATACAATACATGAATAAATATCCTAACGTATAATGAAAAGCTGGGAATGCCATGCACCCAACATGGGGATGTGGTAGCCTAGTGCTTAAGGAAGGTTGTGAGTTCAAATTCCAGGTCAAACAAGGTGCCACTGCTGGGCCCCTGAGCAAGGCCCTTAACCCTCAATTGCTCAGCTGTATAAAATGAAATTGAATGTAAGTCGAACGTAAGGGTGTCTGCTAAATGCCGTGAATGTAAATGAAAATTGAGAATCCGTAACATGTAAACGTTAGTTATTTTCTCTCTCTACTTTTTTTTAACTGCCGACCATTCACTGCTAGGCTCGGCGAGCTAAAGACGTACTTTAAATCTGTGCAAATCTCAGTGGCATTTTTAAAATTATTTGTGCTGTCTGCATCAAAACCTTCTTGATTTACACGAATCAAAAACAATGCCCATAATTCATGTAAAAGTTGTCCGGTATTACTCATAGCCTTAGATATTAACTATATGAATAAAAATACAGCTATTTGTATGGACAAGAAGGGCTCAGGTAAGTGAATAGGAGATATTGAACTGGATCATTTTTTAGTTTATTCCTAACAACAGAGATTGAAGATGCTTGAGGAAGCAATGCCCATGCTACAAGAAAACGATTTGTCCGTCTAACACAAATGATAAAGATAAAGACAGGTACATAAATGTTTGTATAATGTCATTAATGATTATGTCACAGTATCTAACTGTTGAAAATAAATAATGAATAAAAGATTTCATGGGAGGGAATTGACCCAGAAATGAGTGTGATCAGTGTTGGGATTAACAGCACTTTCTATTTGTTCCCATGTTTTTAAAGAACCAAAAGTAATTGGATAAAGTAACGATCATACATTCAATTATTTTTAATACTTGATTGTAAATCCTCTGTTGTCAGCTACTGCCTGAGGGCTGAAACACAAATAATCAGACCGAGTGTCTACCCTTCCTGTGTGCGCTCACTCTCTCTCTCTGTCTCTTGCTCTGTCTCTCTCTCTCTGTCTCTCTCTTTGTCTGCCTCTCTCTCCCTGTCTCAATCTGTCTCTTGCTCCCCCTGTCTCTCTCTGTCTCTTGCTTCTCTGTCTCTGTCTGTCTCTCTCTCTCTCTCTGTCTGTCTCTCTCTCTCTGTCTGTGCCTGTCTCTCTCTCTCTGTCTGTCTCTCTCTCTCTGTCTCTCTCTGCCTGTCTCTCTCTCTCTCTGTCTGTCTCTCTCTGTCTCTTGCTTCTCTGTCTCTGTCTGTCTGTCTCTCTCTGTCTGTCTCTCTCTCTCTCTGTCTCTGCCTGTCTCTCTCTCTGTCTC
Source organism: Tachysurus fulvidraco (assembly GCF_022655615.1). Classification (NCBI taxonomy): domain Eukaryota; kingdom Metazoa; phylum Chordata; class Actinopteri; order Siluriformes; family Bagridae; genus Tachysurus; species Tachysurus fulvidraco. The sequence continues at coordinate 3,527,787 of NC_062533.1, forward strand.
TCTCTGCCTGTCTCTCTCTCTCTCTGTCTGTCTCTCTCTCTCTCTGTCTGTCTCTCTCTGTCTGTCTGTCTCTCCTGTCTGTCTGTCTGTCTGTCTGTCTCTCTCTCTGTCTCTCTCTCTCTCCACCATATAAACATTCTTAGGTCTATATATTTAACTACAATATAATGTGGTGGGCGATTTTAAACTATGAGCCTATTTCGACTATTTCTGTTTAACATGTTGCACACGGACGTTTCTGATGGTCGCACTAATCAGTGTAACACCCGGAACTGCCGTGCATTTGTTGACTTCTTGTCAATATATACGAAGATTTTATTTTCTCACCCGTATTTCGCCAAACCGATCCTTCCGCAACGGGATTGGTTAATATACCCGCTGGTCGGTGATGTGATTGGTCCGTAATGTTTAAGCATCGGTTGTCAGCCAATGAACTGATCGGTCGGTCCTCTCAGGAGGCGAGTTGTTGGAATACGGGTGGGATAAAGAAAATAACGCGTAGCCGAGCGCCTGCTGTAACTTTAAAGTCAGTTGTTTGTTAATTGTATTGTAAGTAACTACTGAAACCTTCCGTCAAAAGATTTCCTTTTGTTCAGAGCTTTTCGGGTCGATTTCTCAGTTTGATTCAGTGTTATTAGGTCTAGCTGTAGATATATTTAATTATAGGTGTTTATATCTAGCTGTTGTATCGAAATGTAGGTTATTATTCATGTTTCCTGTTTATTTGCTTGTCCTGTGAACATGTTGGCATTGTGTTGTGTTTTATTTTATTTAGACAAATCTGTGTACGTTTGTATTTTAAACATTAACCCAGAATGGCATCAGCTCCAGCCCAACAGCCTACACTGACAATAGAACAAGCCAGAGGTAAAGATCAAGTCCTCAGTCATCCTCATGAGCTGCAGCCTGTTCATGTGGACCTGTCCATCTCACTGTGTGTGTGTGTGTGTGTGTGTGTGTGTGTGTGTGTGTGTGTGTGTGTGTGTTACAGTGGTGATGAGTGAGGTGATCCAGGCTTTCTCTGTGCCTGAGAATGCCTCTCGGATGGAGGAGGCCAGAGAAAGTGCCTGTAATGACATGGGGAAGATGCTCCAGCTGGTTCTTCCTGTGGCTACACAAATCCAGCAGGAAGTGATCAAGGCTTACGGCTTCAATAACGAAGGAGAAGGTGAGACACCGTTCTATAACCTTTGAACGATTTCATCTTTTGCTCGAAGGACGATATGAAAGACCTTGCTCTAAAAGTGCCATTGCATAACCACCAGGAGACTCGTTCTAGTTGTAATATGTTTGTCTTGTCGAAATCGTTCACTGATGGAGACTTTTCTGTAGAATGGTACCTGGCAGCATGGCTGTCGGTGTGTCGAATAAAAATAAAAGTCAAAACCTGACTGCAAATGATGGCAAAGAGTCCTTTACGCAATGCTGACTGATGGAGCCACGAATATAAGGGACCTGTTTAAAACTGTACCCCAAAATTTGAAATGCATACAATATGATTCAGCTTTATTCCATTCCCCAGAAGTCGTACAGAAGTTTAGAAATAAAACATGAGTTTTTTTTTTATCCTGCGTTCTACTGTATCATTACATCTTGTTGCCAGTGGTACACTGTGATGTGTTTGTGCTACAGCAATTTCTCAAAGGTCATTTGTTAACCATGGAGACCACAGAGACACCCGGTCTCTGCTAATGAAACTGTATGATCACTGTTGCGTCCATGATGGTGTAGCTAGAGATTTCTGAGTTGCCTTCTCAAGTAACAGACACTAATTTTGACATATTTGTCAAGCGCAGACAAACCTACTGCTAGCTTTTCTAGTGGAAAGTATAAAATGGATCCATGCTATACAGCATGCACTTCTAATCAAGAAGTTAACTCATAGCCTTTCTGGACATTATAGTCATCTGGAAATATGTCCTCTTGAGCATATCTTCTTTGCTTTGGTTATTTGTTCAGGTGTTCTGAAGTTTGCCAGACTGGTGAAGATGTACGAGTCTCAGGACCCAGAAATCGCTGCCATGTCGCTCAAGCTGAAGTCTCTTCTCCTGCCTCCTCTCTCCACTCCGCCTATCGGTGGAGGAATTCCAGCTTCTTAAATCCAGCTCAATCAACACCCACGTCGCAGGGGTTTTAAAACATCCTCACTTTAACTGTCATCTGAAATATAGGTGGATTTTCCAGACTGCGATTATTAAACAGATTCTCACAATCAGTGTCCTGGCAGCTGGCAGTCACTGCACTGTGACTGGGGTTTTGGCTGAGAAGTAGAACGGAGCCTGGTGGGCGTTGGGGTTTAAGACTTTAAGAATTTCAGTTTATGTTCTATATGTTAAAGGAACATCACTGCTGTACAGTCTGTGCAGTTTATCTCCGTAGTTGTTGCAGTGACTATTCCAAAAGGACGGAAATCACCTGCTATAAAGAGCACAAATAAATAAATCCTACATATTACAGTCTGGAAAATCCACGGTTCATATCCTGAACTTCTCACATTTCCATGGCATTCCTACTTTTGTATCATCATTGCATACTCTCGCTCGTATTTATTTGTATTCCGCTGTATTATAGTACGATTTTTTTGCACAAACCTGGACATTCCTCTGAAAGAACAACAACATTTGAAGAGGTGAGTGAAAGAGACTTCAAGCGAAATCTCACTCTGATGTAAATCCTACAGCTGCTGTGGAAATTCCAGCCATGCAAAGATCCCGAGGAACAGTTAAGCCAGGACTAAGATGTATGGCATGTAGTTAATCAGCAAACCCTGTTTTCTTTACTTTTAGTTTTTGCACATTTTTCCAAACAAATAATAGAAATATCTCTGTCCCAGAGTCTTTTACTTAACGAGTTTCCTCGAGCCACATCCAGTGCTTCAGGAACTTTTATAAAGGCACGCAAACACTCCAGACACCGGAGGCTTAAAAAGAACGACCTACACTTTTGTCGTCCACTTTATTAGGAACGCCTGCACTTTCAAGCGTTTATCTAATTAACCAATTATGTGGCAGCAGCGTAAAGCATAAAATCTTACGGGTGAAGATCAAGAGCTTCGTTTTATGTTCACAGAAAAAGTCTGATCTCTGTGACCTTAATCGTGCTTTGGTTTTTAGACGGGCTGGTTCGAGTATTTGAGAAACTGTTGATCTCCTGCTGGGATTTTCTCACACAACAGTCTGTAGAGTTTATAAGGAATAGAAAAAAAAAACAGAATGCATTGTGTGAGCGACAGTTCTGTGTGTGGAAACACCTCGTTGATGAGAGATCTGAGGAGAATGGCCAGATTGATTCAAGCTGACAGGAAGGATATAGGAAGTCATATAATCACAGAAAAGCATCTCGGCATATGTTGTACATCAAACCTTGAGGTCAATAAGCTACAAAAGCAGAAGACCTCATCAGGTTTCTCTCCTGTCAGCCAAGAACAAGACTCTGAGGGTGTCATGAGCACAGACTTGCATAAATAGCCTCAGATTCCTGTTCTTAGCTGACAGGAGTCGAGCCCAATGTCTTCTTCTGCTTGAGCGATTATATGGCTTTAGTATACTTTTTACTTTTTATATACTTTAGTTTTCCTAGCAGCTCAAACCAATCTGTCTATTTTCATCTGAATTCCCTCATCAATGAGGTGTTTCCACACACAGAACCGTCACTCACATAATGTTTTTTTGTTTTCTGCACCATTCTGTGTAAACTCTAGAAACTGTTGTGTGTGTGTGTGTGTGTGTGTGTGTGTGTGTGTGTGTGTGTGTGAAAATCCCAGCAGGAGATCATCTGTTTCTCAAATACTCAAACCAGCCCACGTGCTACATCCAAGCCACAGCTACAGTCCCAGAGATCAGACTTATTCTTCATTCTGATGACGGATGTGAACGTGAATTGAAGCTCTTGACATGTATGTGTATGATTCTGTACACCGTGCTGCTGCCACATGATTGGATGATTAGATAACTGCTCGAACATGTAGGTGTTCCTAATAAAGTGGGTGGTGAGGTTGCAACAAACTTCAGTAATTTTGTTAGGAATATTTTAGTCTCAAAGCTTCAGGTCAATACTAAAGAACAAGCTGATTAGAAATAAGATGAAGATATGATAGCATGTTACGTCTGAACTGACTGCTGCATGTGATCCAGGACGAGGAGAAGCTTTCCTTCATACAGTAAAGTGTCTGATAAATCTGTGAATTAATGTTCAGGTGCATCACCTTCATCATAAACACTATTCATGTTTCCATTTCCTTAAATGTTTTTATTTTTTGTGAATTCATTTTTGGTGTGCAATAAAAACTCAAATCAGGATCAACACCCTTGGTCTAAAATGCTGCTATTTACTATTATTATTATTATTATTATTATTATTATTATTATTATTATTATTACAGTTAAGGTATGGAATGCAATGCATTCTGGGATTTCACTGGATATTTTGCACTATTGTGAGACCGAACTCTAGCATGGTGATGTGTAATGATGTACTGGATGTACTCTACACCATGCAGCTACTGTTTTAATATACATACTAAGTTGGATATTCAGATTCGCACACGTCTTTAATAACTTGTGTTATACAAATGCGATGTTTATCTATTTTTTTTAGGTTGTTGTGTTCCAGGTGTTATGGTTAACCCAAGTGGTTGCTATTGTATTTCAGGTACTTGCTAAGGTGTTCTGAGGTGGAAGCTGATTGTTTGCTATTTTACCCCAGCTGGTTGCTAGGTTTGTGTGTTGCTAGGCAGGTGCTATCTGTATCCCAGGGGCTTGCTATGGTGTTTTGAGTGTTGCTAGGTAGTTACTATGGTATTTTGTGTGTTTCTAGGTGGTTGCTATGGTGTTTTGTGTGTTACTAGGTGGTTGCTATTGTATTCCAGGTACTTGCTAAGGTGTTCTGAGGTGGAAGCTAATTGGTTGCTATTTTACCCCAGCTGGTTGCTAGGTTTGTGTGTTGCTAGATGGTTGCTATCTTGTTGCTAGGCAGGTGCTCTCTGTATCCCCGGGGCTTGCTATGGTATTTTGTGTGTTGCTAGGTGGTTGCTATGGTATTTTGTGTGTTGCTCGGTAGTTTCTATGGTATTTTTTGTGTTGCTAGGTAGGTGCTGTCCGTATCCCAGTTTTCTGCTATTTATTTTATGTATTGCTAGGCAGGTGCTATGGTATTTTGTGTGTTGCTCTTCAGGGTCTATCAGTATTCCAGCTGGTTGCTATGGTATTTTGTGTGTTGCTCTTCAGGGTCTATCAGTATTCCAGCTGGTTGCTATGGTATTTTGTGTGTTGCTCTTCAGGGTCTATCAGTATTCCAGCTGGTTGCTATGGTATTTTATGCGTTGCTCTTCAGGGTCTATCAGTATTCCAGCTGGTTGCTATGGTATTTTATGCGTTGCTCTTCAGGGTCTATCAGTATTCCAGCTGGTTGCTATGGTATTTTATGTGCTGTTCTTCAGGGTCTATCAGTATTCCAGCTGGTGGCTATGGTATTTTGTGTGTTGCTCTTCAGGGTCTATCAGTATTCCAGCTGGTGGCTATGGTATTTTGTGTGTTGCTCTTCAGGGTCTATCAGTATTCCAGCTGGTTGCTATGGTATTTTGTGTGTTGCTAGGTGGGTGCTCTCTTGTCGGTAGGCAGGTGCTATTATATTCCAGGTAGTGTCACTTAGAGCACTTTTAGGTGTGAGCTCAATTCATGTCGTAGATTCATTACAAACTGCTGTCTAGGCTTCTGTTTTATCTTCCATGATGTTTCTCTTCTCATTGTTTTTCATATAATTTATCACACAGTTTCGACATGTTTGTATATTTAAAAAAACAACAACAAAAATCAGTTAATTACAGAAAGAATGGAAAGATGGCTTTGCGGTCAGAGGGATAAGCTTTAAACGTCCTTCTGTAATACTCATGACAGAGATGAGCTGCCAGAACCTGGTTACACAGAACATAGAGCACCACAAGCCACCATGTGAAAGAGACACAGCCGCAGCACATGCTCATGGCCATGTAGATCAGCAGCTCTGCCAGATAGTGAGGACAGGACACCAGCTCGAACCAGCCTCCATGTGGTATCCTATGGGCGAGAGTCTGCACCTGACCTGTTGCAGATTAAATATTAAAGGTTTTGTTTTGACGTATCCAATGGTGTGTGTTGATCATTCAGAACAATTAGCTGGATACAAATGAATCGGAAAGTGTAATAATGGCAGTTGTTGGATGTTGTTACCTAAGCTGTTGGTGCGCAGGCTGGCCAGCAGTGAGAGTGAACGGTGCTGCAGCAGTGAAGCCCAGAGGAACAACAGGACTCCTGCAATGGGCCATATGATCTGGGAGAAGGTCACAACAGATGTCCCTGAGAGAGAGAGAGAGAATTATGTAGAATTTTATATCAATTAGTTTTTTTCAAAGCAATCTCATTATATACATATACAAGAAAGTTTCTAACATATGTTTGGTTAAGTGTGTTACAGCAGTGTATCTAAGAATCTAACAGGTTGCTAGGTGATAAGAAGCTAGTGTCATTCACTGCATCAGAATTCCAAATGTTTCCATACAGAGAAGATTCCAGGAAATGGTTGCTTAGCAGGATTGCTGATGAGAAGGTGAGTTCAAATCCCACTGCTGCCAGGAGGCCGTTGTTGGGCCCTTAAGCCTGGCCCTTCTCCATCAAATGCTCAGAGCCATAAATATAAATATTGCAGTAATTCATTTAATCAAATTAACGTGTCTCTATAAACACTTAAAAAAAATCTATCATCCATCCATCATTAAGACCATCTTACGTTCATCATATATCAAATATCCACACTGATGTGCGCAGGTGAAATATAGTCAAATATGTGAAGGAATTACTTCTAATGGAAATACATTTTAGTTGATTTTGGCTGAACACAAGAATTATAGAGTGACCTAAGAGATACAGCACGCACACACACACAAATATACAGTAGTGTGTGTGTGTGTGTGTGTGTGTGTGTGTGTGTGTGTGTGTGTGTGTGTGTGTGTGTGAGTGAGATCACAGGAACTCATACTCACCTTCTGCAGGCAGTGAGGAGTTTACAGACAGGACAGTCAACCCTAGCAGGATGTAATAACTCAAGCCAAATGCATACTGAACAACATTGATGTGTCCATTAGAGAAAATGCTGACCAGGAAGCACTCCAGCAAGCGCCTGAGGGAATGGATCCACAGGAGAGCTTGTAACACTAAGACTGTCAGTTTTACCTCTGAAGTGGAGACAAACAGGATGTGGTTACATACAGTATGTTCTGGGGTATTATTACATGTATTATACTGACAGTATATCCATTAAAAATAAGGTACCGTTTGCTTGACCAGTTAAAAAAGTAAGAAGATTGGTCAGAAAGTCAGGAAGCTGTTTCTCGACGAACACAGAGAGGATCAACAAAATGAGCAGAAGTCCATTCCAGAGGACAGAAACCGCGTAGAAATGCCAGAACCATCTACAGAGGACAGATACAGCAATGTAGTTTGGAGTAAACAACGGAAACAGAACACAGAGATGTCATTATTCAGGAAACATGAAGCTTTTTTTAGCACCTTTTCGGAACATAAAGTAAGGGAAAGGTCTCGGGTTGCTGCTGGATCTGTGCTTTGGTTTTTCCGTATCGAATAAGAGCCTGGAAAAGCTGCTCGAATTCACCCGGTAATCTGAGAGAGAATTTACAAACACTGAAAGCTAACAGAAAAGCTAATGCTAACAATAACCACACAATGTCAACTGTCTGAAGAGTAACAAGCATCATAGCAACAGGACGAGGTTCGCTGGTGAAAACATTCCGTCGGAAAATAAAGAGTTGTGATTAAGGGTTCCGTCTGTGTTAATATGGTGTGGATATTATAATAACAAGCAGTTTTGCAGACACTCTATCGACGTTATATACTAATGGTTTCTCAAGACAATGCAAGTAGACTTAATTTAATGTACATAAAATTCATCAATACATCATTTAATAATAATTCTTAATGCATTCACAGGGCTCTCAAGATTTGAAGACAGACAAGAGTGACAAGGGGGTGTTGTGTTTGGTAAGGATCACTGAACACAATTTAACCAAATACAAAGTATTTATTCAATTTCCATTTGTTAATTTTTTAAATTTTAAATTAAATTTTTTTTAGGGTCATGATTGAGGACAATGTCCCGTCCAGAGGCAAGCTGTTTCTTGTTGAGGTTTTTTCATGCCGACCATCGAAAATACCCTCTCGGCATTTGCATTAGAATGAGGAATCACTAAAACCAAGACTACTTGTTCTGGAACAGGTGTTGTCAGTGACCCGGGGCCCCCTGGCACCATCTCAGGGCCCCCAGTTTGAGAACCACTGGCCTAGGCTACTTGTTCTGAGCAGGTGTTGTTAGTGAACAGGATGTAAAACTGTTGGCTAAGTTACAGACACTCATGAAAAACTCCTGCTGATTATCTGGTGAACAGTCTCTAACAGCAGTCACAATGTCATTGTTTGTGTCAAACAAGTTGTGAATTTGTTGTAACATTAAAACAGGAGATCATGACTTACTCTGTGCTCAAAGTGATGCTCACAGCTCCAGTGGTTTTCTCTGTAGGTGAACGAGGATGATGCTGAACAATTCCAGGATCTGCTTTTTTCCATTGGTTGTTGCGTTAAATCTTACAATAGTGATACAATAGTGTTATTTTCTGATTGGCTATTGTGTTGCCTCTTTTTTGATTGGCTGATAAGTGTCAGGCCCGACTAAGAACTCCAGAGGAGACGTGCTTGATTCCTGCCTGGTTCCATAGAGACAGCAGTGCGGACACATTTTGGGTGCTGCGGCTTATTAAATATATGATAAATAGTAAGTTTTTCTGCGTGAGAAATACAATGTGTGGCAGGAGAGCATGACAAAAGACTGAAATGAATGACTGTCATGCTCAATGCGTGATACTTGAGAGCTATTCCTCTGGTCAGTTTGATCTTCTCAAGATGATTTTTCACAGCAGTCATAAAATGCTCACGTGCATCAACATGAAATGTCAGAGGCAAAACATTTCACTGACCAATCAGATAGCACTTTACACTATGAATATTAATGAAGCTCCCTCTGCAGTCCTTCCTTTTAGAAATTTGCTTATTAATGCTGATAAAGAGTTTTTAACCTGAGATTTTTATTTCTAAATAAAATATGAATTTGATTGTATTTGTGTTTGATGAAGTTTTAAAGAGAAACAGAGTTTTGTTTTTGTCTACACAGACATCAGCAGCTAAACTTTATACGTTTTATTGATCAAATTAAATTCTTCAGTAAAAATCAGAGTAAACTGTAAATTATCTTTTTTTATATGTTATTTGTAATGACAAAGTTCCACAATCATAAATGATAATAAAAACAGGATTACAATTAAAACCAGGTATTAAAATATTTACAACATTTTAAAAGGAAATATGTGCTTCTAAAATGTAACCAAAAAAGTTAAATATTTCTTTTTATTCTCGGCATACAGGAGATATGATCAGTGGTGCTGAATTTTTACCTTCTTCATTATTACATGGACTGAAGAATGGATAGAGATTGTTAGTGAAAGTCTGACCAGTGAAAGAGTAGATATGAGATCTGGACTTCACATCATAAAAGGAGACCAGACCCTCCTCATAATCCACAAACACCCCCACCACCTCCACCTTCCCTCTCAGTGAGAGGGGAACAGAGGGTCTAGGACAAGCCTCATACTGATTCTCATTCCTCAGTACCACAGTCCAGAATCCATTCTGAGGACTCATTGCGATTTTCCCCCTCCTTTTAATGTTCTCTGTGGCCACTCCAAGATCCCACTTAGTTTTCCCTTTCACCTGCACCTCATAATAAAATTTCCCCGTGGAGAAACTCTGCCTTCCCAGAACATTAACATATGTATAAAACCTCTGTGGAGTATAAGGGAGATTCTGTCGTATGTCTCCACGTGTCACTTGTTTTCCATCAGCAGAAAGGATGAGATATGGATGAGCTGTATCAGGATCCAGAGTCACATCGACTGAGAGAAACACACAGTGTGTGATATAAGTAAACAGGTAAAAAATATTAAATCATCCACTGAATTCAGTGAAGCTGAATTCAATACAATCATAAAGCTGAACAGTGAAGGGGAAAGAACAGTTATTTACTCCAAGTCGTGGAAATTGGACTAAAACCTTTGTGGGTTATTTAAGATCAGGACACAAAACTACAACATGCTCCAGGCTCGATTGTCGTTGTCCAGCACTGAGTAACCCTGATGATAATCTTGACTTTTTTATGTTGAAAAACCTGTTGCGGATTTCAGTCATGTTCTTTTTGCTGCCTGTGCTTTGTTTTAGTTTTCGTGCTCTGGTGCTTTTTCTGCTGTCTGTTTGTTTGTTTGTTTTTCTGCTGTCTGTTTGTTTGCTATTTTTCTCTCCTATTTTCCCAGTGGATTATTTCCCGTGTGTGGATTATGGATTATGGATAGTGACCGTTGTGGATTAAAGACCTGCACTGGTGGACTATTATTGTGCTTTGGCTACCTGGTGCTACCTGCTTGTGTTTTGAGGTTTGTGCTGTGACTTTGACCTGCTTATGTCTCTGTCTCTATGTTTTTTTGTATCCTGTGTGGATTTGCACCTGAAAGCAGAGGAGTATGTGGAAGCAATGTGGGCAACAAAAGCCCTAAAAATGGGTAGTTCTGTGCTGTGTTATTACAGTTAGGATGGTTTTAATCTGGTGCCTTTAACTGTAAAGAATTATTCTTACCTGCATACAGCTTCTTCTTTAATAACTCTGTAAAAACATGTAGTTTAATGTCAATATAGTCCACATAAAGTAATGTTAAACAAACACAACATCATAATATATACACTAATGTACAAAAATACTTAAATTTAAATTTTTTATTCATTTGCTGCATTTTTCTTTTGTGATGCTTTCAATACTTGTATTGTAGCTTATTTCAGTTATTGTTTGTTTTGGGTGTGAAATGGAGGTGAAATGCTGCTCAGGTTTGTTTTTTTCCCTTGGCCAATATAAAGCCTTCCACTTTTCCCCCTGGTTAAGTCCAGTATTTTGCTGGCAGTGTGTTTTGGGTTTGCTTTGGAGGTTGTTTGTGATATTACTGAATGCTGTTTTTTTGGGTTTTTCTTCACAGCTCTCACAATGTTTGTCATCAACTACCATCATCACATTTCTTTCTTTCTTTTTCAGATCCTCCCAAATTGTTGCACTGGCTAAATCCAATGTTTCAGAGGAGAAACACGGAGCTCAGATCAAGATAAAAAACATTCAGTACTGTGTTATTAACAAGGCACTTTTGGGCAACAAGGAACACGTATCAGTCAAATTTTTATCATTTCTATCACTTGAAAAGACACAGTTTCAGACAAAAGGTGCTACATTCTGAGATGTTTAACACATCTATCTGTAAATGTCAGGAGGATGAAAATCTGATCTATTGTTGCTTGTTCACATTTTTATCTCAAACCAGTATTCAATGTAGAGCAAAATATAATTGACTTTACAACCCAACACATTTGGTGGGAACTGTAAATTTTACACTAACAGAAAATCCTAAATTTTCACAAAATCAGGTGTAATTACCATATTCCACACTCAGTCTCTGCAATTCTGAAAAGAGAAAAATATTAATATTAGAGATCTACTTAGATACTTGATAGATACTGTTTAATACATTATTATTATTATTATTATTATTATTATTATTATTATTATTATTATTATTATTATTATTATTATTATTTTCTATTCAAGAATTGTGTGTGTAGAAACCAGATTTAAGTTGATTCTTTGTTCAGTTCGGCTGTGAATTATTTGTAAATTATATTATTATTACATTATTCTACAAAATACTGTAATCCACTAAATTACATACAGGGTAACTATTACATACTAAATATTGTGTCACATATAATAGTTTCATACTTTCAAACTAAATTTAATTTGATAAATTAGATTATCACTTGATGGCATTAAAATCATTAATTAGTCGGGCATGTGCGCTTCATAGATAAAAAAAATGTATTAGACTAGACCTCCATTAACAATGTGTACAAATGTACTGACTATTCACTTCCATGATCTTGTAAGAAGTAGATATCATTAATACCTTTAATAACCTCACAGAAGGCAGGTGAACACGTTTGCCCTATACTATGGTATATATCTATTATAGGGCTTTCTTATTGATTTTATGAAGCCCATATGACTGCCAGACAAATAATTTTAATGGTCTCAAACTAAAGTGTTAATCAAATTTATATTCATTACATTCTATATTCTGCAAGTGTCAAAAGTTTTCAGTTTCTAAAAACTCAGCTCAGATATCTCAGATCAGTCCTCTTATAATAATAGTCATTGTTCTATCTTCCTTTTATAGAATCTAATATTATCTATACATTTTGACAGAAGCAGGTCATAAATGTTTCAGCACTGCTTTATAAACATTAATGCAATTTCATTCCAGATTCCTATAATATTGTTCTGGTATACCAAATGCTCAATGAATGTAATGAAATTAAATATTTCATTTCCAGTAATATTTTGAGTAGATTTGGACTGTTTCTCTGTTCAGTTTAGTAGTGATTTATTTGTAGCAGCAATTATCTGTACATAAACTACCATCACACTGTTATATCTGTATTTTATGTCCTCTAGTGCAAAGCTCTTCAATCTTACCCACAAAGTGTTGATGTGGCTGCAGGCTTTCCACTTTAATCAGCTCATATTCAGTCTCAGATATGAAGCAATGCCTCTTATTGTTCTGCTTTGAAAGACTGCAGCCACACCAGATCTTTGTGTATATAAAACTGAAAACCCCTGCTCTAGTGGAACATCTGCCATTACAATAGCTGTAGATCATGGATTGTATTTTTCTGCCAATATAATGGAAATAAAAAGTTTATAGACCCCTGTTAAAATGTCAGATATCTGTGTGTAGTGATCATTAAGTCATCAGCAAGAATAGTAGTCCATCTCAGTCATTTATTTACTTCTGACCACACACACACACACACACACACACACACACACACACACACACACCCTATCTGTACAATTTCAGTAAACAGTTAACATTGTCTTAGACCCATTTCAAACACTTACTGTGTGAAACCTACAACACTACAGCAGCCTAAACAACCTCACAAGCTTCCTAGATAACTTTGTGATCACTTTAAATCAGTGTGAACACATAACTGAAGACACCTCTCACTATTTAATTCTCTTTTGGAGGTTTTAGTCTGTTCATAGTTTTAGAGATATTCTATCTCTAATTTGCTCAGTTACATCATAGGTATGATTTTAAAAGCACAAAAAAAATTCTCTCACTTTTGCACTGCTTCTGCATCTCTGTGGATAAAAAAAGATTTCATGAAACAAATTTGGTTTGAAATATTTTGTGGAAAATGTATATACCAACAAATCAAAAATGATTACACACTGCAACACTGACAAGACAAAATATTGCAGATTACACGAATGACTGACAGATTGGTGGCTTTGTTTTGGCTAGGATATAAAATGTATAAAGAATGACAGTAAATTATCAAATGTTAGAAAAATTAGCAAAACATTAATATTAGATACTATCATTAAAGTTGTTAAACAATAATTTAAAATATTAGTTTAGTGTTCTTAATTTAATGTGAAGGTCCTGAAATATTGTGATATTTCAGATGTGTAATAAGGTTTAATAAAATTAAAGAATTCCTTGGAAAATTATTTGTCTTCACAATTTACACATTTTTTGGAGAAAAATCCTGTTCTTAGTGATGTGAACAAAATCCATCTTTATTTTAAATTAATCAAAATAATTGAATGGATGGCAGCTGTATGATAAATACATTTTAAAACAAGATTAAAGGTTTAATCTGAAGACAGCCACATCACCATTTATAAAAAATAATAAAAATGTAAGTTACAAGAACCAATTTGAATATGTTTTTGTGTTTACTTAATTTTTAAACTTTTACAATTTCACAATGAAGATGAAAGTCTTTTTATATCCATTGTATATTTATGTACAGTGTAAAATGGCTGTTTTATAATCTGCAGTATAATTTATTGGTGTTATTAAATAAAGTTAATTAAATATTACCTTTCTTGTGACAAACAACTGCAGTTACAACAGCAATAAGACATGCTGAAACTGAAATCCCAACAATCCACTTCCAAGTATAGGAGACTTTACCTACAATAAAACCATGTTTAAAACATCAGATATTTTAAAGAAACCATTCAATTAATTTATAGGTACAAGGTGTACAATTGCACACAACAGTGTTGCAGTATTGTTAATAGCTAAAATAAAAAAATAACACAAGTTCTGATGCGTTAATGGTGTTCATCAAGCTCATGTCATTATTTATTACCTTAATCTGTAATGATTACAGTAGAATGTAACAATCTAGCTTAAGTATAAAAGTTTTATATTCACAGACACTTACTACTGATGATAATTTCTGTCTCCAGCATGTGATGTTGTTGCTGAAGTCTGCAGTAAAACCTGTTGGAGTCGCTATAATCATAAACGGTGATGCGGCTTTTCACACTGAAGCCCTCAGTGTCTCTGTGTATCTGTGTATCTTCAGCAGTCAGAGTGACTCCTTCTCTGTCCAGCCACAGAACATCAGGTTCAGGGTTCCAGCCTCTGGACTCACACACTAGATTAATCCCTCCTGAGTGATCAAAACTCTCCATCATTATCACTGGGTGGCTTCCCTGTGAGGCTTACAGACAATAAAAAAATAACATTTAATGATACAAACAGAGACTAATAAACATCAATTAGCAAAGAAGGGATCAGTAATAATAAAACAGTAATGAAATCGTCCCAACAGTGGTTAAACACTAAATACTAAAAACAAGACAAAGCAAAATTTAGTTTTTCTGAAATTTTGTGAAACCTTCATCATAGAAAATGATCTTACCCTCTACAATGACTTTTACAGTGATTTTATCGTACCAGTATTTATCCTCAATGAGACACACATTCTCCTTCATCAGAGACTCTGAGATCTGAGAGTTTCAGTGAAGCGTTGCCTTTCTGTAGCTCCTCTTTAAACAGTGATGTTCTCTGTCTATAGGACTGGGCCTGACCTTCATATTTGTCTTCATGATCCTTATAGAGGTGCACTAAATAATCCTTTACATATAGTTTGAACCACTGCACTGTCATGTCAACAGCACTGGTGTTTGGTTTGATAAAACAGGGCAGAACCAGATCTTCACCAGCTACAGCAACAAGAGGAGCTTCTGGACCAACCACCTGTAAACTCTCTGTATTGTGGAGGGAAAAAAAGAGCAAATATGATACATCACCATATTTATATATACAAGACTGACTTTATTTAATTGTGTACCTTATTTTTAAACATAGAATCAGGTTTTTACTTATTTTTACAGAAAAACACTTGTTTTTGTCAGAAAAAATATAGATAATATTTATGTATTACAAAAAAGAATTAAGGGTGCATTAAAGAAATACAGGTCATTCATGGCAAACATTAAAACTAACTATATGTTAGTACTTTCCAACAGGCACTTATCAGAGTCACACTGTTCTGGTGGATGAATGATGCTTTATTAGCTATATAGCCTATTATATAAATATATGAAGTAAATAGTTAAGTGTGAATTTTTTTATAGTAATAATGTAAAAATAGATATAAATCAACTAAATGAATTTAGTAAAATATATATTTTGTTTACAAAAGTTTAAAAAATTATAATTCAAATCAAATCTGAATGGGGAAAATGTGACTCTGTAACTTGAACTGTTACATGGTTGATGGTGTGAGATGGGTCACCCTAAATTATATTACTTTAACTTTATGAATTTCCATTAAGACCAAGTTACATAAATGCAGTAAGATTAATACTGATAATATTAAAACAGACTGTTAAAACTGAAGTAAAATAAATAAAATGCTCTGCCAAGCAGGTGCGGTTCTAGGATTTCCTCTTTAGGGGTTTTAGCCCTCAGTGAGAATTTAAAACAAGAAGAGTTTATATTATACTGTATATTACATGACTACATAGTAAGCCAAAAGTTATGGTGTTATTTAAAATGGCAAAAGTGGACACCAAAATTTTATGCATGATGTAATGATGCCAGTCTTGATCAACTCTGGTAATAATGATCAACTCTGGTAATAAGAATAGTGAAATTTCACTGCTTTTGGTTGCCGTCTTTGCGGCTTTCCGCCGATTGACGTTATAGATTTTTTATTTTTTTTTATTAACGTTATAGATAAACGCCTCCAGCTCTGACTGCGCGTGCACGCTGCGCGTACCTGTGCTTCTCCGTTATAATAAAACAGACAGATCATGACGCAGTATTGAAAGACTACAACGCACGCGCGTAAAAGCAAAGTAAAAATAATCGCTCTTGGATCAAACTGATAAATAATTTTCTTTCCCATCGACGACATGTCCTGCATTTTAACGTCATTTTTATTGTTTATTTATAAAAGTAAAAATTATACTTTTAGTTTTATGGCGGCTGAGATCACAGTCAGGGGACTGAAGCCACCCTAAAAAAGGCCTAGAAGTCACCAGATGAAGTGAAATAGCAAATCGTGAATTTCTACTGAGATTAAAATATGTCAGTGTGGTAACTCGAATGACAGTAAATTCAGATGGACATTGTTTTTCTATTTAACATAAATTGTGCCTTCAAGTAAACGTAATCATTTTAATATTGACACAAACAGAGTTTTCATACCTGATCGAGATTTGATAAAGCTGAACAGAATAAGAGTCACAAACCAAAACATTTTCCCTGATAGACAGTGTATCGGAAGACGACGCAAGAAGCTTTGAATGTCAACACTTTTATTTTCATTTTGTATCACGTGATACCTTTTCATTAGTTACACCTGTCTACAGAAACCTCCTCTTGGTCTCTTTCTGTAACCTTGCTGAACATTGAATTGGTTCAAATGTATTTCTTTAAACATGATTAAAATTAGCCCAAAGGTTTAATGTGGTTGAAAAACTTTGTTATGGAGGGGGCACGGTGGCTTAGTATTACTGCAACTGTTCCAGGGTTGGGGGTTCGATTCCCACCTCCGCCTTGTGTGTGTGGAGTTTGCATGTTCTCCCCGTGCCTCGGGGGTTTCCTCCGGGTACTCCGGTTTCCTCCCCCGGTCCAAAGACATGCATGGTAGGTTGATTGGCATCTCTGGAAAATTGTCCGTAGTGTGTGAGTGTGTGTGCGCGCCCTGTGATGGGTTGGCACTCCGTCCAGGGTGTATCCTGTCTCGATGCCCGATGACGCCTGAGAGAAGTTCGAATATGCGGTAGAAAATGAATGAATGAACTTTGTTATGGTTCAGTAAAGAGGAGCTTAATGTGACATATAGCTGAAGGATGGCTTATAAATGATATTAAGCACGCATTGTGTAACTGTTCATAACTTTTCATAATATATAATTATGGGGTACTTTTTTTTTTATTGATTTCCATCTGTA
Organism: Tachysurus fulvidraco; assembly: GCF_022655615.1. Lineage (NCBI taxonomy): Eukaryota > Metazoa > Chordata > Actinopteri > Siluriformes > Bagridae > Tachysurus > Tachysurus fulvidraco. The sequence goes on from NC_062533.1 coordinate 3,545,243, forward strand.
ACAGGTTGTTTATTATTTACAGGATAAGTGATCACAATATTGTGCTATTTCAGTTGATGAAACTTTTCTGTTTTAACCATCTGATATTGATTTCCTAGTGAATTATCATAAAAGCTCAAATATAAACAGATAAGCAAAGTTGTATTTTTATCTCTGTCTCTGTGCTCATTTCATTCTCCCTGCTGCATATGTGCAGCTACAATGAAATTATTCAGCCTCTTTATGTCCCACTTCCTCAATAAACTGACTAATCCAAGTTTGATGTTCTGAATTACAGCGTGCAGAAATAAGAGATTTCACGATAAACAAAGAAGATAGACTTTTGTATATAGGCAGTTGTAAATACTCATTCTCGGGAACTTCTCGGGTCACGGGGAGCCTGTGCCTGTCTCAGGCGTCATCGGGCATCGAGGCAGGATACACCCTGGACGGAGTGCCAACCCATCACAGGGCACACACACACACACTCTCATTCACTCACACACTACGGACAATTTTTCCAGAGATACCAATCAACCTTCCATGCATGGAGTACCCGGAGGAAACCCCCGAGGCACGGGGAGAACATGCAACCTCCACTCACACAAGGCGGAGGCGGGAATCGAACCCCCAGCCCTGGCGGGCGAACGTGAACGTGCTAACCACTAAGCCACCATGCCCTCCCGGACCTGCTACAATAGTGTTTGTTGCCTTTTTGGACTTTATCATTTGTAATGTTGCGCTCATTTAAAACAGTTTGGCTCAAGCCCAGACATTTTTAGGGTCATAATTGAGGACAATGTCCCATCCAGAGACAAGCTGTTTCGGCATCAGCATTAGAATGTGGAAGCACTAAAACCTAGACTACTTGTTCTGAGAAGGTATTGTTCTCGACTAAGAGCTCCAGGAGGCTTGCTTGATTCCTGCCCAGTTCCATAGAGACAGCGGTGGGGACAGAAACATTTTGGCGCTGCGGTTTATTAAATACGTTTTTCTGCATGAGAAATACATTGTGTGGTGGGAGATCGTGACAAAAGACCAAAATGAGTGACTGTCATGCTCGATGCTTGAGAGCCCTGCATCCATCCCTTCATATTTTCACTGGTAGACCTAATAATTCAGGTATAACATGGAGAACAGTGTCTTTGTGACTGATCATGTGGCTGCAAAACCAGCTCAATCACCTCTCCTTAATCATGCTTAGCATTAGCTAGCATCAGGTGTTTTTGTTTGGTACCACACGTGGAGATGTGCATGATGACCAAACATCTCTACATTGGTCTCATCAGCCCAAAGAATATTGGAATTTCCAGAACTTAAGTCATCTCCATATTGTTTTTGAAGAAAAGGAGCTTTTCCCTAGTCACCTTGAAAGGTGAACTTGTTCAGTCTTTTTGTGCTTTCTGTCTTTTTTTTTTTTTTTTGGTCTCACATTTACTCACAAACACAACATGCACTTACAGAGCATTAGGTCACATGATGTAACTCTTGGGTTTTTTCTTTATATCTCTGAACATTTGAACTGAGGACAACAAAAAATTAAGGAGCATTGATGATGGTTAGAGTCAACAAGGTCCCTTTGTTAAGACTTCAGCCAGGGCTCTGTTCATCACCCAGAACAATAGACTTGTGTTGTATATGGAGAAAACTATCCCAGCAGAACTTTCCCAGCGATGCCCGTGGGAGAGGACTGTTTACCGTAATAGAGCTGTAACTCACTTTCATGAACCCATTACTGTTTAGTTAACAATAGAAAGCCTGTGGTACAAACCTGCTGCTTTTTCCATGCCAGGCTACACTAGTAAGTCAAAATCCCACTGAAGCAGTAATTTATAAACGTCATAAAACTAGAAGTATCTCTGTAGATGGAGGTAATGAAAGTAACTCTACTAGATGTTATGAGGTAATTGGGGGGAAAACTCACAACTTTAAAACCCATGGCTCCTTTTACTGTAAATTAAACCTTTAATGAAAGGTGTGCTGTAGATGAACCCATAGATCCTAAACAAATGTTTTAATACCCTGCCAAGTTAGTGAACATCAGCTAGCATGACATAAAAAAAAACTCCAGTGGAAGACGTCGTTCTGTATGAAAACGTTTCATTCTCCATCCGCAAACTCAAACACGCTTCAGGATTTGAATTAAATTAAACTAACTAAATTAAACTATTTGCATACACAAAGTCTCTACATTCTACTAAAACACAGCATTTGGTTTGTTCATGTTATAAGGAGTTAATTTATTTATGTTTTAACTCAACAGTGTTGTATAAATCGGACTCGGCAGCACCGAAGCTACAGCTCAACGATACAGAAATCTTACATCACGTTCAAAAAAAAAAAAAAGGTCAAACTGCTCTTAAAATATTCATATTCCAACGTGGAAAAACATAAATATGAGCATTCGATACTGAAAGCAGACAGGCTCAGATTGAAAGATTAAAGAAAGAAAGCCAAACAAAATGGAACAAATGGCACAAAATCTCAGTGCATTAGGATTAGGATCCCTGTGCGTACAACTGTATTATATAGCAACCACTCATCAGTGTATAAGATCAATTTAGAGTAAATCTACTTTTAATATAAAATCATTTTAAAATGCAGGAACACTGGTCATGTCATTATTATTATCAATACTGGTTAATACAGTAATACTCTAAGTGGTGTACTATACAGTACAGTAGTATCACACAACCCCCCCCCAGGACCCTGCACCCACAGTTATGTGATATCACGTTGCCACAGCAACATTTCTCAACACCATCATATTATTAACATCGCTGTTGGCATGCGGCCACGTTTAGTCCTTTTTAGCCGTCATGTCCTCTGTGCTGAGACTGCTAGCTGGTCCTGAGCTGTAGGTCGGCACGCTGTACTTGGTGAGCACAGACTTGAACTGCTCCAGTGTGGCGTCTGTGCGAACTCCGGTCGGGTCAAAATGCGTGCGGCTCACCCTGAATCCGGCCTCGGTCAGGTACTGCAGGAACTTATTGAGTCTGGGGAAAAGAAACATGCTTCTGTGTGTAATTTAAACAACATATTTATAGCAATATTTAATTCATAATAAACAACAAATTAATTTCTTTTCAATTGAAAAAGCGTTGTAAACGTTTACAAAGCCGTGTAGACACGGTGTCATGAACTTCTACGTAGTCTAGGATACAAAAAGGAATCCGGCAGACAATATCTGTCACAGACACAATCTGTGTGTACCTAATGTTGGAAAATGTCTAAACATGGATAAAGATCTTTGTAATACATTTCTAATTCTTATAAATCATTTTGCTGCAGGTTGTAAAACTTTACTGAAGCACAGGGAGGTGAGTGGAGTGAGAGAACGACTCACTTGGGCATGTTCATGCCTCGGATGCTGTGCCGATGGATGCTGTAGTAGAACGCAGGATGCTCCAGGGACGCGTCTGACTTTAGCTTCTTCAACACGTTACTAGACTCCTCTCCGATTCTGCGTTTTCCTAAATGGGGGATAAAAATCTCTTCTGTTCTGTTCCAAGCAGCAATAACTGAGTCAGGGAAACTTCGGTGATTACAAGGTTCTAGCGACACAAAATAGCTGAGCGTATTTAATATGTCCAAAGGAAATGATGGCTTTTGTAAAGCGACTTGCTTTATGCACACTTTAATCAATCCTTCATCTTCTACCGCTTCTCCAAACTTCTTGGGTCACGGGGAGCCTGTGCCTATCTCAGGCGTCATCGGGCATCGAGGCAGGATACACCCTGGACGGAGTGCCAACCCATCACAGGGCACACACACACTCTCATTCACTCACTCACACACACACACACGCACTACTGACAATTTTCCAGAGATGCCAATCAACCTACCATGCATGTCTTTGGACCAGGGGAGGAAACCGGAGTACATGCAAACTCCACACACACAAGGCGGAGGCGGGAATCGAACCCCCAACCCTGGAGGTGTGAGGCGAACGTGCTAACCACTAAGCCAATGTTTAATCTTTAATCATAAACAAGCTAAATGTTACTAAATGTTACTATGTCTAGTGTCACTTAAGTTGAAAGATCACAAGATTTGTTTAATCACTCCATGACATTTAGCTCTGAAGCACAGTGAAACAGCTACCTGATGGATCAACGGTGTCTGCTTCCTCCACCTTCTGTAAGGTTTTGATGACGACGCCACACTCGACTGCCGAAAGAGAAAAGCAGCATCCTTTAGTAAATCTGACAATATGTTCATCAGGAGAAGAGCAAAAACACTGTGAATATTAGCTGTTGATCTACAGAACATTAATAGGTATTCAAGACTAACTGTATCTGTGGAGGGGGGTGTAGTCGAGTGCCAGTGTGCGAATGAAGGGTGGGGTCAGGGGATGGGCGAGACGGTGTTTTGTGTCGTAGCAAGCTGGAGTAAACATCCCAAAAGCACCATGTGGTCCGGGCCTCGCCGAGCTGCCACAATCAGCACACCGAATCGACTCTAAACCAGCTGCATGGGATTAGTTTGTGATGTGTAACTCACAGCAGTGAATGTGCTCTTGTGCACAGTGCTGATGGAGTTTAGCCTTAAAGGACTAGACGTCTGTCTGATTCCTTGAATATTAAAGCCGTGTCCACGTGATCCTGTATAGGAACTCTAGCAGTGGTAAGTGTAGGACCAGGGCAGAGGTGGAGAGGCTCGCTCACATACCTTGGTTGGTTAGAATCAGTTGTCCTGTGACTGAGAAGGATTTCAGCGTGGTGCAGTCTGCCTCACAGATCAGAGTCTTCACTAAAGGCTGAATGTCCTCCATACTGTGCTGCACCGCTGCCACCAGCATACGCCTCAGGAAGCCAGTATTAAACAGAGACCCTGACCTGGTACACACACAGACACAGACAGACACAAAGACAGAGACCCAAGGAGACACCCACACACAGAGACCCAAGGAGACACACACACACACACACACACACAGAGACCCAAGGACACACACAGACAGACACAAAGACAGAGACCCAAGGAGACACACAGACACAAAGACAGAGACCCAAGGAGACACACACACACAGAGACCCAAGGACACACACAGACACACAGAGACCCAAGGACACACACAGACAGACACAAAGACAGAGACCCAAGGAGACACCCACACACAGAGACCCAAGGAGACACACAGACAGACACACAGACAGAGACCCAAGGAGACACACAGACAGACACACAGACAGAGACCCAAGGAGACACACAGACAGACACACAGACAGAGACCCAAGGAGACACACAGACAGACACACAGACAGAGACCCAAGGAGACACACAGACAGACACACAGACAGAGACCCAAGGAGACACCCACACACAGAGACCCAAGGAGACACACAGACAGACACACAGACAGAGACCCAAGGAGACACACAGACAGACACACAGACAGAGACCCAAGGAGACACACAGACAGAGACCCAAGGAGACACACAGACAGACACACAGAGACCCAAGGACATACACAGACAGACACAAAGACACAGACACACACAGAGACCCAAGGAGACACACACACACACACAGACCCAAGGACACACACAAGACACACACTTCAGTGCTCAGTGAGGGACAATTGAGTGAACGAATGTATAATATCCATTTTGACCCAGTTTATTCTTTACTAAAAGAAAAAGAAAAAAAAAAAAGTCTTATATTACATCTCTAATGAATATAAAAAACTGTTTTATATAAATAATTAGGAATGATAAAAAATTATTCTAAAATAGCGTCAATGAGATCGTGAGTTTGAGGTTTAATAAAAGAAAGCATAAGGAGCGAATGATAGTAAACACGTCTGACCAGAGAGGTCCGAGCTCGACCGCAGTCTTCCCGGGCATGCTGCCATGGCACTGACACGGTAACTGTCTGTACTGGTTCTCTAGTGAAATAAAAGAAAAAACACAACCGTATAAATGAACGCGATTAATGAGACCATCAGGCTGCGGATAATACGCTAAATTCTCCCTGATGAACCTGATGCATACTTGATTCTTGATGGCCCTGATTCTGTACTCACCCTCCACCATGCTGCCTGGCTTAAAGAACACTCTCTCCTCACACCACTGACAGTGCAGCAGCTGCCGCAGTTTCTTGGCCGTTTCATCAGCCTGCGTGGGGCCTCGGAGCACTCGCACCACCACCAGCACGAAATGTTCCAGAGCCACAGCCAATAAAACCTCGATACCTTTATTACAGCGTGCTGCTGCTCTGAAAGTACACACACACACACAAACACCCTAAATTAACACACAATTTTTACAACTCCTCCAAGTTACTGCATCTTCAGCTTTTACTGTGAAGCACTTGTGAACCGGACTCTCGGCCGACTTCATCTACAGATCTGCGTAGCTTGTCGATGTTGTTGTCGTCTCCTAGCGACTCCTTATGTTAGTGATGTCGACAATTTGTTTGAATCTAACGACTAATGAAGTTAACACAGTTATATGACATATAAAGCTGAAATATTTGATATGTTCGGGTTTTATGTTGACCGATAAAGAAGTCACTGGAAACTGAGTCAAATGAGTCAAAGTTCTGATACCAGAGCGCACTGACCCGGTAAACCAGAGCGCACTGACCCGGTAAACCAGAGCGCACTGACTCACTGTTCTGTAAACTAGTTAACACACTGCCCTACCTGGCTAGAGAGGCCACCACCATGCGTGCCGCCAGCTCTCTGTAGTATTCGGTCCTGACGATCTGGCAGCCGTAATGCCGAAGAGTCACGTTCAGAGATTTGGAGTAGAGCGAGCCGGTGTCGGTGGACGTCACGGAAACGATTCCTAAGTTGCGTACGTTCCTGAAGGCGGCATCCAGGTAGTTCACAGAGGTCCCGAACGGGTCGAGGTGTCTGACAGCAGAAAACGGTATCATGATCTGTGCTTTAAATAAACATTTACTCAGGGCCGTCTCCATTCACGATTCACCCGTTGGTGTTATTTTGTATTATAACTCACTGATTATTGATGGCATCGATACTGATCTCGATATACGTGCGAGATCAGAGACATACAGATACCAGTGCTCTAGAACGCTTTTCGGGAAACCTTTCGTCTTCTGCGTCTGCATTACGACCCCCAGGTTTTACTCACATGTAGTCAAAAGCTCTCAGGTGCATGAGGACGTTGGCGTCCATCTGTGTCACTTCCACCGTGTTGACGGGGTCGTCGCTGTCATCTGCCTGCTCCGCCTCCAGACCGATGTGGTTGAGGTGGCAGTTCTCCTTGATCATATTGACGCAGGCTTCGTTGATGTCATTTATGGTCACTTTAACGGCACTGCGGAGATGCTTGGCCCACTGTAAGCCCATTATACCTGCTCAGGAATTGGGAGAAGGAACCATAGACAAGGGGGAAGAAAGAGAGAGAGAGAGAGAGAGAGAGAGAGGAGAAATAAAAGAAAGCAAAAAAAAAAAACTTGGTGACACTGGTACAAGCGATTAAAGGGCTACACCTGATAGTGTCTCTTTCTAAATAAATCCCACAATGCACCGCAAAAACCAGGGAAATGACGTGGAGAAAAAAAAAGGGAGACGAAACGCACTCTCAGCCATCTTTCTCTACAAATGTAAATAGCTTGTTACCGTCGTACATGTAGCTATCAAATGATTCCCGACGTTGTATTTGATGCTCTGTGTCTGGTTCGTTTGAGTCGAACAACTTTAGCGTGTACTACTTTAAAAAATAAATAAATAAATAAATCCACGAGCTATAGATGATACGAGGTGTCTGCACAAAGCATTTCATAACGAAAGATAGATATCGGTTGTGTCTCATGTCGAGAGCACGAGTATATCGTCATGACGATGGAAACGAAGGCATCGGTGTCCCAGTGTGTAGTGTGACAGAACTCTGATTCCCAAACCTCCCGTAGTCTGTGTGATTAACTCGTCCGAGACTCCTCTAGATGTTAAATGTGTGTCAAAGGAGTTAAAACGTCAGAATCGGTTTTTATCTCCCAAAAGTAAAACCTTTTCTGTTCACTTCTGACTAACAGATAAATGTAAGAACTGCTGCCTTTCTTAGATCTTCAGATCTTCAGTGTGAATGCTCTTAATAAATGATCTATTAACAAAGAGAGCGTTAATCGAGGCAATGAGCTTCACCTGTGGCACCAAAAGCATCCAGACATTCGAGTGGACTCCTTTCCTCAGCAAGAACAGCAAGAGAACAAAACACCAACTGCCTACCATGGAGAGGGAGAGAGAGAAAGAGAGAGAGAGAGAGAGGAATGAAGCTCTGAGGAAAACTGATTAGGGAAGAGAGAAAGACTAGAAACGAAAGCTAGTGTGTGTGTGTGTGCGCGTGTGTGTGTGTGTAACTGACCTGTTGGTCTTCATCTTGCGGTTGAAGTAAGTGTCTGTCTTCATGGGTGTGCTGTGGTTGGGCATGAGCTGCACATTGGTGCCCAGTTCTTTCATGATCTCATAAGCCTGACCTGGAACTGAAAGAAGACAGAACAATGTACAATTTTCTAGACAACACACACAACACACGTACACGAGTCTTCATACCCGGTTCTTCAAACGATGTGTCCGAAGTCCCCGAATAACTGGCTTCGGTCTCGCCTTTGTTGATGTGCCGTTTGAGGTGGCTGATCATGTCAGTTTTCCGGGCAATGGTGACGGAGCACACCACGCAATGGTAGTGTGCTACTAGCCGGGCCTGACTCTGGAAGACATTAGATTAGATTCAACTTTATTGTCATTGTGCAAGGTACATTTACAGAGCCAATGAAATGCAGTTAGCATCTAACCAGAAGTACATAGATGGCTTATATACAAGTGGCAGTGTAAAAAATAAGGGTATGAGGTTATACAGAAGGTGTAGTAATATGTACATATAACTGAATAAGGGTAAATATAGTGTGGTTTTTATATATGTTACAGTATGAAGTGGTATGACAGATATAGCTGTACAAAGGGAATGTCATTATGAATATATACATCTATATACTGTATGCACAGAATAGTATATACATCTATATATACACACGGACTAGACAGAATAAATATGGATGGACATACAGAAGTGTTAATGATAGTTTTTGGGTGGTGCAAGGATGCATGATTTTAAAGTGGTGCAAAATAGTGCAAAACACAGAAGAAAAGTGACAGTACACAGTGGTGATTGTTAACACCATATCAGCTGTTCAGTGCAGAAACAGCCACGAGAAAGAAGCTATTTTTCAGTCTATTTGTTCTGGCTCTGAGACAACGGTAGCGTCTGCCCGATGGGAGAAGTGTAAAAACAGTCCTTGGTTGGGGTGAGAGGGATCTTTGATGATGCCCCTCACCCCTTTGCAAACAGCGTTTTTTGAAAATGTCCTCCAAGGTGGGTAGTTTAATACAGATGATTTGTTGGGTGGTTTTCACTACACTTGCACGCAAGACACGCACGCATTAGAGAAGCTAGAGAACAAAACGAGTTCTGTTTCATATTCAGTTCAGTTGTATTGTATTTGTACAATGCTTCCAGATGGAGATTTAGAAACAGTGACAAGAGGAAACTCCAAGACACAAGGAATAATCAAGGAGCCTCGAAAGAACATCTTGAAATGCTTTTTTTTCCCCCTGAAAAGTACATAATAACAAATCTGTTACGCTCATACGTCTCAAATCTCTCATGCTTTCAAATCTCCACTGCATTTAAGATGCTAGTTAAACTGAAGGTTCACCTGATCTAATCCCTGGCTGGACTTCATCTGTCTGCATGGCAGGTGACAGATACACATTCTCTGACCTGCAAGAACCAACAGAAGCAAAGTAAGTCATGATCTTGTAAAAGGTATAATAAAGGTCACAAATAATCATACAGAACTAGCTACAATTAATAAATCTACAGTGCTGCTTCGATACACAGTCCATTACTTACCTTCAAATTCCACATAGACTTTCCAGTGAAGGTTCTGCAGGTGACGTCGCAGTTTGTGGCTGTAACAGGCCTTGAACTTCTCCTCTGGGCATAACGGACAAGACTTCCTACCGGCTGTAAAAGGCAGAGGGCAAACGCAGTCAGTGTCTTAACTGTAGCTAAAGTGGATATAGAGTCACTACTATAAGACCAGGTTTATTTCCAATATTTCAGATCTTTACCTCCATTTAAGTCAACAAGCATCTCCAGACCTTCTAGTGACGTCTGGATGGAAACATGTCTCTCTTTAAACAAAAACACATTCGTTTCAGTGTCTTCCACAAGAAACCAAATCAGAAAAGGATTCTCAGTCACTAATCTCCCACCTGACATTGTAGACACAGGAGCTTGTGCTTGACGGTCCTCGGTTTTCACAAGATCACTGGATGTGACATGATGGTCAGACATCTGCTTGCTCTCGTCCTCGGATGCTGCTGCCATCTTCACAGAGTCTCCTACAGTAACGTCAAAGTGAAATACTTCAGACGGTTTTTATGTCCAAACATTTTTGTTTATTTGTCCACGAATGATTGATTGCAAAATAAGTGATAATATAAGAATATAAAGCTAAATATTAAATATAAATAAATCTTATCAGATGTTTTCATTTAATTAGTTTTAACAAACAAACAAGGCAATTGTTATGCACGCTGCCTGAGGTGTGTAGAAATTGCACAAGTGCTTTAAAAAAAAGTGTCAGATGTGACACAGGTGAACTCTCACGACAACGTTAAGGCGCCCCCACGTGACATAAATAACATACGGGTGGACGGCCCTATTGCGGAGCTCCGCGATCAGACCACTACATCACACTTGAATCAACCTGCACTTCCAATTCGCTATAAACTACTAAATCCTTGCATATGGTAACCTCGTGCACAGAATAACTGAATCGTTAAATATAAACAACAGAGACGAAAATACATATCATTATTTACGCTACCTACATCTAGGTCCAGTGATGAAGCTCCGTGAGGAGGCCCATATTTACTTCAGCAGTTTAAAAGTCACGCTAAAAACAGATCCAGGTGCAACACAAAGTCATTTTTACAAATTAACGTCATTGTCAGGCGGTTATACCTCAGTCGTTGCTGCATTATTAAAGACAAAAAACAAAAGAAACACATGCGTTATCTTGCCTTTATTATTGGCGTCCTCCTGGTGAAGCTGCACTGCGTCGTCTTCCTTGAGTTCCGCCATTTTAACTAAGCTAGCTGCGTAGAGTCCGTCCGAACTACTTTCCCACCCGTTCTCTGGCGAGCCACGCCTCTTTTAAATAGAAGGCGGGACCTGTTCTAATACGGGTGAAGAATATAAAATAGCGTACGGCGTAAAAGCGTCACGCACTAATGTGGGCGTGGTTACGGCACACAGCTGATCCAAGATGGCGACATCCATATACTTGTTTTGAGGAAACTCGGGTGAAGTTCCATGATAGAACCAAGAGAAAAGAAACACAGCTAGTAATATAATTATCTAGGAGATAATCCTCCAGACGGAACACAAGGGCTAGGGCGCATTTTGACTGTCAGCAGGTTTGTTTACATGTTTGCAATAAAGCCACATACACACGTGTTAGCATTCAGCCTCAGTATTTACATTTGCAGCATTTAGCAGACACACTTATCCAGAGTGACTTACTTTTCTTTTTTTATCTCATTTTATACAACTGAACAATTGAGGGTTAAGGGCCTTGATCAGGGGCCCAGCAGTGGCGGCTTGGTGGACCTGGGATTTGAACTAACGACCTTTTGAAAGATAGATCAACACCTTAACCACAAGGCTACCACATCCCTCCCTCAATATATTTAGTATTCAATCTTTGTAGCACATCCCTAGATCCTTTGCAACAATGATTAGACAGGAAATAAAACGTGTCTGTTTATTTTCATTGTGTGGTCCTTTTTTCCTCTTATAGACAGACGGCTGATGTCCAGGTTAGGTGTGGTGTTTGGAGGCTCCCGTGGCATTGGGCGAGCAGTAGCCCAACTGTTGGCACAAAGGGGGCATCGAATTGTGGTGATCTCCAGGAACCAAGAAGCAGCACAGGCCACAGCAGAGACGCTTCCTGGAGGTGAATCACTTAAACCCTGAGAAATATTTTGAGATGTTTTCCATGTAGCTTTTCAAACCTAACAGATTTTTTCTTTTCTTTTATATGTTTTACTCTAGAGGAACATTTGGGTCTCAGTTGTGACATTTCAAAAGAGCATGAGGTCCAGGGAGCGTTCGATACCATCGCTAAGACCTGCGGCCCTGTGGGATACCTGGTCAATGCAGCAGGTGTCAATAAGTGAGAGTTGTTTTTAGCATTTAGTGCAGCATAAAGGACAGCGTCTCTTGGGATTCCTAACCAGATTTTCTGCCTCTGTGTTTCAGAGATGCATTATTAATGAGGTGTAAACCTGAGGACATGGTGTCTGTTCTTCACACCAACCTGCTCGGCTCAATGCTCACCTGCAGGGCAGCGTTACGGAGCATGCTCAGTAAAGGAGGTGCTATTGTCAACATAGGTCAGCTATAACATTACAATCTCTGTTTATTCACTGTATTAAACACTGACATGACACTGATCTTAGGATATTTTCATGTATGACTATCCTTAGTCATGTTTCTAGGAAAATACTTCATTATCTCTCCTCTCTGCGATGATTACAATTCAAACTAAATATATGTCTGTATAATGATCCTGAGCTCAGGGTTGGACATAAAATTCTGATGAATTATAAGTTTATTTGTGTACACATTGGCAAAAAGAAACCAGAAATCTTCAGGACAAAACATCTCCCCCCCCAAAAAAAAAAACAGAAAGAAAGAAAGAAAGAAAGAAGGTTAAAGCCTCTGGCTACCACTCAAATGGTTGATGGTTCAAATCCTGGTACCTTTAAGTGATCCTGCGCTCTGATATGTAAAGAGATGAATTTTGCTGTGCTGTAATATAAATGTGAGACATTAATGCGTGCTCTTGAGTATAAAGTCTTTTTTTTTTTTTTTTTAAACAATTCAATTGAGTTTTTTGTATAGGGCTTTTAACTATGAACATTATCACACAGCAGCTTTACAGGAAGATGATTTTGGTGTATTATTTGGAATTGTAGATTGCGCGCGCGCGTGTGTGTGTGTGTGTGTGTGTGTGTGTGTGTGTGTGTCCTTTGAATTTCGTCTCTAGAATATTACAGACGTTGTCCAGTTTAAGAAAAAAAACCTCAGTCATTCGCGTAATGACCACTAGGTGGCATTAAAGCACCATTATTATCCACATTTAACCCTTTTTATTGTAGCTCAATAGTGAGCAAAAATACAGAGCAAAATAAAGACAAAGAGTTCAGAGAATATGAAATAAATAAAGAACAAAAATAATAGTAATAGATAAAGAAACAAAATATAGGAGAAAGTGATTCGATGTTTAGGAAGTTTTAAAATGCTGCTGAACTTTGATTGTTTACATAAGATTTTTTTGTGTACTCATGTTTGAAAGAGTTTCAAGGTATATCTTAAGATCAGTGTTACACAAAGGTAATGTATAAGAGTATTTGAATTTGAATTACTGCCCTGAAAGTCTATAAAACAAATAGGAATATGACATTTGGGGGGGTGTGTGTGTGTGTGTGTGTGTGTGTGTGTGTGTGTGTGTGTGTGTGTGTGTGTGTGTGTGTGTGTGTGTGTGTGTGTGAATGAAACATCTCCACAGGCTCAGTAGTGGGTGTGAAGGGAAACGCTGGCCAGAGTGTGTACAGTGCCAGTAAAGCCGGACTCGAAGGTTTCACACTCTCTCTGGCCAAAGAGGTCGCATCTCGAAACATTCGAGTCAATTTAGTAGCTCCAGGTAGACTTGAATCATCTCTTTTCCTCTTTACATATATTGTGTGTGTGTGTGTGTGTGTGTGTGTGGTAAATCAAGCCCTGGATTATTATAGTGTACTCTTTCCTGAACCAGGGTCCATGTGGAGTACACAGGGAGTCTGTAGTAATGAAGCCTGCACTACAGGTAGCTTAGTGTTTCCTCTTTGTCTCTGTTTCAGGACTCATTCGGACAGACATGACAGCAGGGATGAACGAAGAAGAGTATAGCAAGAAGATTCCGCTGGGTCGCTTCGGGGATCCACAGGAAGTAGCTCACGCTGTCGTGTTCCTCCTGGAGTCTCCGTACATCACAGGACACGTCTTGTTGGTGGATGGAGGACTACAACTGACCATGTAGTTCTCGATTCTGCTCAGTCTTGACTGTGAGGCTTGCAGTGCAGCAGCCTCAAGCAAGGAAGCTTTCCAGAGTTACATTGACCACACAGAGACGACTTGACGAACTTCATGCGGTCACATTGTTGGATTTCAGATTACCGCCTGCCCTCCAGGAGAGTCTCTATAAACATGATCGTAATTGGCCTTGGCGTTTCGGCGACCGTTTATGTGAACCGTCTCCACTTTGTGGTCATACTTAAAATAGATGTGTTGCACATGTTCAGTCAGCTGTATCACCCCACACGATGATTTAAGGGATGTTTAAAAAAAAAAACATTTGCTTACCGCAGTACATTCGGTACCAACATTCAGGAACGTCACCTACAGGGTTTAATAACTGAGACGGCTGGAATCTGTTTCTGAAATAGTTTTATAAAGTGAGTTATCGGTCATTTCACAGCATAGCTTTCCAGTCATATCTGCAAAGCACCAATATGGCTGAAGCTTTTCATTCCAACCCGAGCAGGAGCTGGGATTCGGTTGGAATGAATAACTGTAGTCACCTCTGACTGGACTTTTTAAGGATAAGATTGGATATCCTTGACTTAGAGAAATTGTGCATGTCTTTTAACTCCCTCACAGAATAAATCTTATCACTGCAGGTCATAATCCGTCTCAGCTTCATTATTCACTGCGGTGTATGCACTGTACTGCCAAAGGATAGTGGGTATCTGCTCCAGTGTAGCAGCACTCTAGTCTCCTCTTTGCTGCTCTAAAAGCTTCTGCTCTTCTGGGAAGAAAACTGATTATTATTGGGGCTCTTCTGCATTCGGTACATTTGTTTTAAAATATTTTTCAGTACACGATAGGCCAATGTGAGTCGACATAACATTGTCATACTTAAAGCACTTATGTGCACCCCTGTCCATCACGCGCATGTGTGCTTGTTGACCCCATCATTCCAGATCTATTCCCCCAGTGTTTGCTGTTATAATGAGCTCCACTTTTCTGTAAAGGTTTTCCACTAGATGTTGGAGTGTGTGTGTGTGTGTGTGTGTGTGTGTGTGAGGATTAGTGATCATTCAGCTACAAGAGCATTAGTGAGATCAGACACTGATGGTGTAAGAGTGAGGAGGTCTGGGGTTCAGTCGGAGTTCCAGTTCATCACAAAGGTGTTCAGTGGGGTTGAGTCAGAGTCAGGGCTCTGTGCAGGACACTCGAGTTCTTCTACTCCAACATTAACACACCGTGTCTTCATGGAGCTCTGTGCTTTGTGTACGGGGACATCATCACGCTGGAACTCTGTCCGAATCGTGTGGTGGTCAAGGTTGCACATACTTTTGGTATGTTGTTTTGAAACGTATGAATATGTAGTCTATAACTTATTTTATATTCTAGCTCAGAGCTGCAAAATGAATCATCTCCTCTTTCTGCATACACAGAGATCAAACCAGAGAGATATAAAAAAATAAAAATAGAACTGACACTAGAACATTCTTGTGGTGTAATAGGAACTCTTACGTTTTCTCCTCCGTCCCCACAGGAGATGTTGGGCTCACCCCCTGATCACAGACACACAGCTGAGTCGGATTAAAGCGTGGGGCTGCGATTTATTTTTAGCTCATTGAGTGATTTGGGTGTGTGTGTGTGTGTGGGGAGGGAAGGTCGACTTGTGGCTTAATGCTCTTTGTGTTGAACGACGAGGTCAGAGTTCAGCGTGTGGAGGATCTGAGCCGCAGAATGATGTCACGTTTACTCTTGACCAATACCACATGCACCGGGGCTTTTAAGAAGGGCCCTGAATTCATTCGATGCTCCGTTTTATTTCCGCAAAACGTGTAATGATTCATGTGGACACATTTTAATCCTGCAGCAGATTGCACCTGAAACCTGAAAGTCAGGACATCCTGTTATTACAGCACAACATAACAAACCTGAAGTAAAAACTTACCAAAACTACCAGACACAGGAACAGTTTCTTTCCCCAGGCACCAGACAATCACGCTGATTAACACCTCACCATAATTATATTCCCTGCTTCATATCTATAAGTGCTGCATTATCAGGACTGTCAGTCATCACATCATCTGTATATATTACACACACACACACACACACACACACACACACACTACTGCTGCTGTATGATGTACAATAGCATAATATTACACAATACTGTTATTTGCACTCCCACACTTTATGTACATACCTGTCATATATTCTGTACATTTAATACTCGTACTGTCTATATTGTATCTCATCGTGTGTATTGTCTTGTATAGTCTGCATTGTCTTGTCTTGTACAGTCTGCATTATCTTGGCTAGTCTGTATTGTCTTGTATAGTCTGCATTGTCTAGTCTGTCTTGTCTAGTCTGTATTGTCCTGTATAATCTGCATTGTCTTGTATTGTCTTGTCTAGTCTGTATTGTCCTGTATAATCTGCATTGTCTTGTATTGTCTTGTCTAGTCTGTATTGTCCTGTATTGTCTTGTCTAGTCTGTATTGTCTTGTCTTGTTTTGTCTAGTTTGTATTGTCTTGTCTAATCTGTATTGTCTTGTCCAGTCTGTATTGTCTTGTCTTGTTTTGTGAGATCAGAGTTTTTCTTCATTCTGATGTTTGACGTGTATCTGTAGATGTTTATACGTTTTGTAACGCTGCCACATGATTGGCCGATTGCTCCTGAATGAATATCCAGATGATCAGTGATGACTATTTCCAGGTTAGTTCCTGTAAACAAAAGTGCTGTGGTTTTCATGTGAGTTTTATAATTTGGGGGAAAAAAAAGATAATAATAATAAATATAGCTGCAAGCAGGGATTCTGGGGTCAAGCCGATCAGATGCGCTCAGAACATGTCGCTGATGAACCATAACAGAACATGAATCATACCAGGTTTCGTAGCGATACTGTGTGTGTGTGTGTCAGTGTATTAACACCCAATACTTGCAGCTATATTGACGATACAGCCTCATGATGAACATAATTGGATGTTTGGACTGTTGGTGGCGCTAGAGGGTTTGAACTAGACACACCAAAGTTGCTATAGTAACTTAGAAGACTGGCCTGTACATGTGTACCGACAATAACAATAGGTGTCTACGCCCCTTCGGGGTTTGACCCCTAATAGTAAAAAGGTCACATTCATCAGGACAAGACTAGAGTATTTCCAGAGATTTTTTATTTATTTATATTGTTCATACACCATAACAGTCAGAAGAACATTTCATATACAGGCAAAATCTTTCGTCAGTCCTTAAGTATGTTGTACTGTGTTGAGACGGAAGTAATAGCGACGGGAAAAGAAAAAAAAAACAAAAAACTAACAAACAAAAAAAAAAGTCGAGCGAGTACATACAGTATGAAGAAGTCGTATTTTCTGCAAGCTTTACGTTTGTGCAATCCGGCTACCCTTGACTCTATTTAACTAAGATATCGTAATGTAATAAAAGTACCAGAGTTGAATACGTGTATGTGTATACGTTAATACGAAAGGAAAAAAAAAAAGATAAGTGTAAATAATTCGAAATGATGGTAAATATATAGTTAAATAAAAGATCAGGCGTAAAGAAAGCGACGGAGAAAACCACTGATCACTAATATAATTTAACGTCTGCATCTGGCTATAAATACTCCACCGATCCGGGGTTTTTCCTCTCCTCCTCGTACGAGAGCGTACACGGTCGTGTGTGAGAGGTGAATACTCTCGTGCTCTTGCTACAACTCTCTTTTTTGCGCACGTTCACCCTCGGTTTAAAGTGACGGCGGAAATCTCACCGAAACTGCCCCTCTCTCCTGTGACACCTCCACCTCCACCTCTCGGTGCGAGGGTCCGATCATCCTTACAACCCAGTTCCGCACCTGTAGTAACTTCCCTATGCCCAAACACATGATAGAGAAAGACAGAAAAAAAAAATAATAATAATTATAATATTAATAATAATTTTTAAGGCCCGGCCTTGTGCGATATCTATGGCGTTCCAGACTAGGTGGATATCTGTGTATAGTGTGATCTGTGTATCTACACCCAGACTGCTGTGATGCACATAGAAAGAAGTTCACTACATAAAAGGAACACGGCTAATAAGAAACCTAACTATTCGACTTATCCGACTCTCTAGAGAAACAGTCTCTTTACACAAAAGTCTTTCTGTTACAACATGAACAGATCTCCAGCAAACCTACAAGCCAGGCAAAGGCACTGAGTATTAAGTACTACACACTGGCACCAGAGTAACACATGCGGAAGCTACGGCTTTCTGTTTTTCTTTCTTTATGTGTTAAGCGTTTTGAATCGGTTTTTATGTAGTTATGTAGGAAAGGTGATCGCTGGTGCCGTACTTCCTCCCTCAGAGTGTGTGTGTGTGTGTGTGTGTGTGTGTGGTCTGAAAGAAACTGGACATGACCTCACTTCAGTGCCTATCAACACTTCCTAATTTCCCATCTTCTCACATGGATCAAAATCAAATCTTCCAAATTTGTAATGAACTGGAATCTCTTCTCTCTGTGAAAAACCTTTTTCTTTTTTCTTTTTTTTTTTCTCTCTCTTCATTTTACTAATCGATAATCTTCTGAGCTCGAAGAGCTTCAAACGGTCAAGAGGTTAATGTTCCTCCGGTTAAAAGGCCATGATGGTGTGTTGTTTCTGGGACAGTGGCACTGGGGTCGTAGGGTCAGGGTGTATAATAGTGTCAGGCCTGGGCAAGCATCTACAGGTCATCACTTTCCACCAGGGTACCAGGGGGCAGGGGGCTGGAGTCTGGGAAGAAAGCTGCTTTCACGTCCAGGCCGCGCTCGGTCAGTGCTGCGTAGCGGCTGGTCGAAGGGCGCACCTTCTTGGGCTTTGGGGTGTGTGTCTGCTGATACTGATCTATGGGACAAAGACAGTGAAAGGTTTGTTGTGGTTAGGTATGAAGCTGATATTTTACACGATAGAGGAGTCGATCTTCTGAATAAGATGGTAATAAAGCTAGGCGGGTTGCACGGCTTTCCCCTTGAGCATGTATTAAGCATGTAATTCTCAGCCTGGCAGTGGAAACAGCGTAACATCTGAGGGAAATATTTAGCATTTATTACACACACACACAATATAATTTTATGGCTTGGATTATTCCACTTTATTTAAAACCAAGGCTTTACAACATGCTTTAATGGCTACGGTAAGGTTTATGTTACAAGCCCAGATTTATCCTCAGTGCCAGACGCTCGCCGAACGGTAGCGCGATGTTTTCTTGCCTTGGTGAACTCCTGTCACGTGTAACAGCTGTTTGTGTCGAGATTAGAAAGGTTTCAAACGTTCTTGATGGCAAACAAAGCGGCGGGCGGAGTAAAGGCTTTTATAAAACGCAAGTGCAGGAAAGGGAGTTTGCTTGGATTGGCTGAGACTGCACACACATGCACATCGCTGATGCGTACAACACCCGAGTTTGGCGCTCGCTCTATATTCCTGCGTCTGAGTGAAATGTTCATGGACGTATCATCGGAGCCATTTAGCTTGGTGCGTGTGTTTGTGCGTGTGTGTGTGTGTAACACTTACAGTGAACGTCGAGTCGCGCTGTGGTAGAAACGATGCCCGCTTCGTTCTTAGCTGAAACCGTGTACCAGCCTGCGTCCTCCTTCAGAGCTGGCTGAATAATCATACACAGATAGCCAAAGTTGTCCTGGTGCATGCTGGGAAGTGGAGCACATCACACAACAGAGTTAGTCAAGGATTTAAATGCCAAGTGTTGTTTTTTTTTTAATCTCCCCGCAAATCTGCTTTGAACAACAAATAGCAACTACTACGACAATTCCACCAATCACACACACGCACACACGCACACCAAAAACAGAACTTTTACTACGTCCTTGATGTGGTCAGCCAATTAAAAAGTCCAAACTCGCTTAAGTTAAGAGTAATTATTCTCTGCTGTTTTAAAGAAAGAACAGCTCGGTCACAGAGGCTGTAAACCTCAGACACGTCTCTGAGGTGGTGGAGACGCTGTTTGTTGAGGTCCTGGTACTGTACTGTACTGTGTGTATGGCTCATCTTTACAAGGTCTTGCCTGTCGCCGTTTGTGTATACACGCTGTAACGTCAAATACACGGCTCGTCAACTCTGGCTGCTCCGAGTTGCCATTTATGGAGCTGCCGGTGTGCTACGGCTCGGCCCGATGTTTGCAGGAAACATACCTCAGGAGAGACAAATTCCATACGGAGTCTTTAAAAAAAACAAAAAAAAAAACTCGGTAAACGAAACCTGCCGTCTTATGCGATTAGGTCCCGAAGACTGAAGAGCTGTAAAGAGAAATCCTAAAGGAACGTTCCTGGATGTTGTACACAAAGATATGATGATCAAAAAGTTTATAAAAAGAGAAGATGGGAGAAACGAGGCGCTGCATTTATTTATTTATTTATTTATTTATTGTTCATATGACAAGATCTCTAGAATGACCTGAAAGCAGCAGGAAGAACAAACAAATTCAGCAGGTCATGTTTAGAGAAGGAAGACTTCAGTAAGAGGGGCACGGTGGCTTAGGGTCGGGGGTTCGATTCCCGCCTCCGCCTCGTGTGTGTGGAGTTTGCATGTTCTCCCCGTGCCTCAGGGGTTTCCTCCGGGTACTCCGGTTTCCTCCCCCGGTCCAAAGACATGCATGGTAGGTTGATTGGCATCTCTGGGAAATTGTCCGTAGTGTGTGTGTGTGTGCCCTGTGATGGGTTGGCACTCCGTCCAGGGTGTATCCTGCCTCGATGCCCGATGACGCCTGAGGCTCCCCATGACCCGAGGTAGTTCGGATAAGCGGTAGAAAATGAATGAATGAATGAATGAGTAAAGCACGGTGCTGGGAGCATCGCCATTCAGGGCTGTATGATGGGCAGAGAATTTAGAAGAGAATTTAATCTCATCAGCTGAGAAAATAAAAGAGCTTTTCGACACGAAGTCAGTCGCAGACATGCGGCCGGTCCGACTCGGTTTATATACTTTAAGTCTAAACAGACTCTTGTAACCTTGTGGGATTGAAGCAAAGAATGATGCGGCAGAACTGTGCCATAGTGAGTAATGTGTGTAAAGCTGAAGTGAACAGACACACTGGAAGAATACAGACTGAAAGTGTCTGCTCACTGTCTGCTCTTCAGGTATGTACAGGTACAGTATAGTATACATACTGTATATAGACCATTTATTTCTCAGTGTTAGTAGTTCAGTAGTTTCTGTTCAGTGGTGTTGGTGAAACTGTTTCGATTCGGTCCAACAAAGGCAACGTGAAAACGTCAATAAAACTCAAAAGGAAATACCTTATTCTGTCTGTGTTGTGAGTGATCGACTCGTTCTCTTTCTTCCAGAAAATCTGAGGGAACGGGACTCCGGATACACGGCATTCCATGCGCACCGGGTAACCCTCGGCAACGCTGGTGTTCTGGAGCTTCTCGATGAAGGAAGGAGCTTTGTGCATCTCTTTAGCTGTAACGGAGAACGTCAAAGACGGCCTGTGAAACGATTCTGGACTTAAACGGTTAGTTGTGTATAAAACGTCCTGCGCATGCGTTCTAGCTTCTCATCAATGGAGGGTGAAAAGACTAAATACCGGCTACAATCAGCTCCAGGTTGAAGGAGTTCTGTCCGGCCCTGTTGCTGGCGATGCACGTATAGACTCCTGCGTCTCTGCTAGTGACGGGCTCGATTACCAACGAATGCACTCCGTTCTCTCGCACCAGCATTTTATGGAAGGAATCTGGACGGATGGTCTGGCCGTTCAGCTGCCAGATCAGATCAGGTGTCGGCAATCCACTTACCTGTGGGGGGGGGTCAGATGTGTAGTGCTCGAGTTAGTAGTTCTGACAAAAATGTTATATTTTACACATGCCTTTTACACACACCGCTGAACCAAAGTAGGTTTCTACTAATTAAAAGTAGATATGTGTGTGGGTGTGTGTGTAGATGTGTGTGTGTGTGTGTGTAGATGTGTGTGTGTGTCTTCAGCTGTAAGTTGGTGCTAAATGGTTTCCCATGAGAAATGGGGTTATGTTCAAAAGCTCTATTGTTAATGATCCTCACTTTCTCATTAGAAACATAACACCTGCCCCACCTTCAGGTGTGCCTTCCTCCCTCTCTCTCTCTCTCTCTCTCTCTCTTCCCCATTTCTCTCTCTCTGTCTCTCTCCCCCATTTCTCTCTCTGTCTCTCTCTCTCCCCCATTTCTCTCTCTCCTTCCTTCTCCCCCCCCTCCCCTTCTCTCTCTCCCCTTCTCTCTCTCTCCAGAGTTAACGTTAAAAGAAAAAGCTGGACATGTTTTGAAATTAACTAAGTTTGAAGGTGACTCTGAAGAGATCGATCCCTTGTGTGTGTGTGTGTGTGTGTGTGTGTGTGTGAGAGAGAGAGATAGAGAGCGTGTTCTGGAGAGGAAAAATAAATGCTTTGATTCCATGTCAGGATTTAGCCATCTTTGTACTCCCTGCACAGAGGGACATTTTTGGCTTGGAAAATTCAGAGCTGCAGAGCGGTCGGAAACAAACGGCTAAGAAATAAATACCAGCAGCCTTTCTGCATGAGTGCAAGTATGATACTTCTGATTACAGGCTTTTTATACCATGTGGAACAGTGTGGCCTCATTGTAATAATGCTACATAGTTCTGCAACATGGCAGAGAGAGAGAGAGAGAGAGGGAGAGAGAGGGAGGGAGGGAGGGATAGAGGGAGGGAGAGAGGAGGGAGAGAGAGGAGAGGAGAGAGAGAGAGGAGAGAGAGGGGGGGGAGGGAGAAGTGACGACGAGAGAGAGGGGGAGGAGAGAGAGGGGCGATGAGAGGGGGAGAGAGGGAGGGAGGGAAGAGAGAGAGGGGGGGAGAGAGAAGAGGGGGAGAGAGGAGAGAGAAGGAGAGAGACGAGAGAGAGAGAGAGGGGCAGAGAGAAGAGAGAGAGGAGGAGGAGGAGGAGGGAAGGGAGGGCAGGAGGGAGGAGGGAGCGAGAGAGAGGGGAGAGAGAGAGAAGGGAGGAGCGGAGAGGAGAGACGGAGAAGAAGGTAGGAGGAGAGAGAGAGACTGAGAATAAGGGGAGAGGAGAGAAGGAGAGAGGGAGAGAGAGCGAAGGCAGAGAGGGAGGGAAGGAGAGAGAGAGAGGGAGAGAGAGGGAGAGACGGCGAGAGAGAAGGAGGGAGAAGAGAGAGAGAGACGGACGGGAGAATCGAGGAGAGCCGGGCTGGAAGAGAGGGAGGGAGGAGAGGGAGGGAGGGAGGGAGAGAGAGAGGAGAAGAAGGGAGAGGAGAGGGAGAAGAAGGAGAGAGAGAGAGAGAGGAGGGAGGAGGGAGAGTGAGGAGGTAGGAGAGAGAGGAAGAGGAAGGGAGGAGGGAGGGAAGGAGAGAGGGGAGGGCGCGAGAGGAGGGGAGGGAAGGACGAGGAGAGAGAGGAGGAGAGGAGGAGCGAGAGAGGAGAGAAGAGAGAAGGAGAGAGAGAGAGGATGAGACGAGAGAGAGACAGAGAGAGGGGGAGAGAGAGGAGGGGGGAGAGGGGGGGGGAGAGGGGGGGGGGGGAGGGAGGGAGGGGGAAGGGGAGGGGTGGAGGGGAGGGGGGAGAGGGTGGAGGGGAGGGGGGGAGAGGGAGAAGGAAGGAGGGAGAGTGAGAGAGAAGGAAGGAGGGAGAGAGCTAGAGGGAGAAGTAAGGAGGGAGAGAGAGAGAGAGGGAGAAGTAAGGAGGGGGAGAGAGAGCGAGAGGGAGAAGTAAGGAGGGAGAGAGGGAGCGAGAGGGAGAAGGGGAACACGGATGACAAAAACAGACAGATTAGCTAAAAGAGGAGCAGACAAACTGATGGACAGAACTGAAGGCTCAGGATGTGCAGTAATAAAAGGAAACAAATATTCTGGGTTAAACGGTTAACATAACAATGAAGTAAATGCACAAGTGATTATTTCCAGCCTTCTCCTCTTTCACTGCAAGTCGTTTGTCATCGGAGAGGCGCTGAATAATCTCGGAATCGTTTTTTTTTCCCTCTCCGATGTGGAATGCACAGGGAGGAAACATTTCACAGACACTGGAGGCAGACACACACTAGCACCTTTTCTGTGAACACAATCACAAACACAATCAAGTGACCTGTTCGTGTTTCTCCCGGAGGCGCCGTGCGGCGTCGGTCTTACAGAATACGCCGGAGTACGGCTATTAAAGCGAGCTTTGGGAGTTAGTTAGTGTGGAGTTTAACCAGAGCAGGTCACACACTCACCTTACAGTCCATACGACAGAGTCTTCCCTCCTGCACAATCAGGTCACCCGGGGCCTGCAGGAAGTGGGGGCGGAAGTGACGTTCCTGAATGTTCTCATTCTCCTCAGCACCATCTCTTGATCTGGAGCGAGGCCTGACGGAGGAAAAAGAAAGGAAGAGTAAGAACAAGAGACAGCGATGGCCAAGTGAATGGAGGACAAACGTGTTTCCGAGGCCTCTACGGTTACAGGAACAGCATTCAACAGAGTCGTCTTTACATAAGATTTAATCTTTACATGCAGATTAAAAACTCGTCTCTTTAGTCAGGCGTACACATAATACATCCCATAATATTGTGCACTATTACATCAGATTTTTCTGAACAGCAGATATGTTAATCCCTCTACACTGCTTCTCTCTTTCTACCCATCCCGAGGCATCCGGACATTGTACCAGCTCCGATCGAGATTTTGGACCTCCGCTGAGACGAGGCCGAGTCTGTGAGGATCCTGAGACATCTACGGATCTACCGGCTCCAGTCGGACTCTGCGATACTAAAGAGGAGATCTGAACTCCATGTGATCTTTACACCAATACAACATTTATCAGACTGTATGTATATATAATCACACCCTCCAGTGTCACCCATATGAGGATGAGGTTCCCTTTTGAGTCTGGTTCCTCTCAAGGTTTCTTCCTTTACCATCTAAGGGAGTTTTTCCTCGCCACTGCTCTCTGAGTCACCTCAGACTCGCTCATCGGGGATAAATACATACACATTGTGAACTAAATATATCTAATAATAATCTTGAATTTTTTTTATTATATTAATTCTTTATATTTCTCCTTATGTTTACCTTCTGTTCTATGTTTATGTTCTGTAAAGCTGCTTTCAGACAAAGCGCTATACAAATAAACTTGAATTGAATTGAATTGAATAAACTCGGCAAAGAACCCGTTCTTCTGGATTCATCATTTAGAAGAGCCATAAACCTGGATTAGGTCTATAAAAATAATTAATCAGTGCACTAAGCTGTTTCTTTATTCTTTGCAAACCTTAACAGGAAACATACCTAACGACATCCTTTCGTTTAAAAAGGTCAGCTTTTGGAGAAGTGTCGAAACATGTAGTTGGGACACACCCTACTAGAAGCACCTAAAGCCAGGTGAGCTTAGATATCAAACAGAAACGGCTAGCGTGAGCTCACAGTCATAAATTATAGCGAAGGAAGTCAAAAGGCTGCTATTACGGTTCAGGAAAGGGTGGAGCTCGTTTACCTGCGGATGTGGCCAGGTGTAGAGCGTTGGCTCCGCCCCCTCTGGTTCACTGCCTGCACCATCATCCTGCCGGTGCAGCTCACCCTGCCCTGAGAGAAAGCGAGACGAGGAGCGGATTATTCACGGACCCACATACTTAGAGCTTTACGGGA
The DNA here is from genome assembly GCF_022655615.1 of Tachysurus fulvidraco. Taxonomy (NCBI): domain Eukaryota; kingdom Metazoa; phylum Chordata; class Actinopteri; order Siluriformes; family Bagridae; genus Tachysurus; species Tachysurus fulvidraco. The sequence continues at coordinate 3,570,919 of NC_062533.1, forward strand.
CGCTCGGGCAGGAAGAAACGCCATCTTAACTGTAGATGTATGTAGTGATGAGGAAAGTAAAGTCTGTTTTTAGGTGAACAACCATTAAATACATCCATACGGGTGCCATTATTTCTTCACACACACACACACACACACACACACACACACACACACACACACACACACACACACACACACACTTCGCCTGGTCATGTTTCTGTTCTCAGAACCTATACTTTTTTTTTTTAGTTCTGCTTTAGACAATGAACTAATATGGATTGTAATGAAGGGACAAGGCATGCAGGTGTACCCCAGGGTTGCTAGCCATGACGGTGTAGTTGCCGTCGTCATCCAGAGAGGCAGCGGCTGTGTGCAGGGAGCAGGTACCGTCCGGTTCTCGGCTGATGCGGTAGTGCTCGCTCCGTTTGGAGATCTGTTTTCCATCTTTAAACCAGTACACCTACACAGACACAAAGCCACACGGTCAACAACGTTATCCAGCATTCCTTTTGTTCGTATATACACACAAGTACGATCGCTCGTTTGTTTTCACTTTAGGCTGGCAGCGGTTAGAGAGAGAGTGAAAGATGGGATGTAAAGCCTGTGTGTGTGTGTGTGTGTGAGAGAGAGAGAGAGAGTGTGTGTGTGTTTGAAAGAGAGAAGAGTGTGAGAATGCACCACATCCATATATGGCAAGAATCCCAACAGCAGACAAGCATCAACTTTAATAATAATACTAAACCTCCACCAGTAATCTTTGCCTTATTTTATTCTTTTTTTTTTAGCTTTTCCTCTCTCTCTCTCTCTCTCTCTCTCTCTCTCTCTCTCTCCCTCTCCCCCACTCTCTCTCCGCTTCTCTCTCCCACTCTCTCTGTCTCTCTCTCCCACTCTCTCTCTCTCTCCTTCTCTGTCTATCTCCCTCTATCTGTGTCTCCCCCTCTCCCACTCTCTCTGTCTCTCTCTCACACTCTCTCTCTGTCTCTCTCTCCCTCTCCCACTCTCTCTCTCACACACACACACACACACACACGATCTACTGTAAATGCAAAAAAAAATATTTACTCTTATCCTGTGGCACATCTCACAGTTTTCTTTCCTGGTAACATTCACAACACTGATAATCTGGGATTATATTCCAGCTCCAGTGACCTCTGACCTTTGGCTTAGGGTCTCCGATGACCTTGCAGGTGAAGGTGACAGGCATGCCCTCGAACACTTTGAAGTGTTTGAGTTTGTGGTCGATGTAAGGTGCCACGCAGTCCCTCAGCGGGTCGTCGTCGTGCTGGACGTCATCGTCGCTCTCCTCCACCGGGAGGCGCTCCAGCCGGAACTCGATCTCGCTGATCAGACGCTGCTCGAAGCTCGACACCTTGTACTCCTGAGACCCGAATAAAACACACGGATGCTGAGTTAGTAACACATGCTGAGCTCTGGGGTTTAGCTCACAACACAAAGTACAGAAATTATCGTTACAATGTGGAAAAGCGTGACTGCAGGAAAACGTGAAAAACTGTGGATTGTAGTACACACACACACACACACACACACACACACACACACACACACACACGATCTTCTCTGTATAATGATTAATATACACTAATGTTATAGCACACTTTTTACTTTCTCTGTTCTTTCTTTCGATCATCGTCGTCTATCGTAACTTTTGTTATAGTTTGAAAAAGTAAAGGAGTGTGTGTGTGTGTGTGTGTGTGTGTGTGTGTGTGTGTGTGTGTATGTGTGTGTGTGTGTGAGAGAGAGAGAGAGAGAGACATCGCAAAGATAATTACAGCCTTAGGGCACAGCTGCAGTAGAGGATTACTCTACACGTTTACCTCTCTCTCACTTTCTTTTTCTCTCTCTCTCTCTCACACACACACACACACACACACACACACACACACACACACACACACACACACACACACAGTCACAGTCTCACACACACAGTCTCACACACACAGTCTCACACACACAGTCTCACACACACAGTCTCACACACACACACACAGTCTCTCTCTCTCTCACACACACACACACACACACACACACACACACACACACACACACACACACACACAGTCTCTCTCTCACACACACACACAGTCTCTCTCACACACACACACACAGTCTCTCTCACACACACACACACACAGTCTCTCTCACACACACACACAGTCTCTCTCACACACACACACACAGTCTCTCTCACACACACACACACACACACAGTCTCTCTCACACACACACACACACAGTCTCTCTCACACACACACACACACAGTCTCTCTCACACACACACACACACACACACACACACACACACAGTCTCTCTCACACACACACACACAGTCTCTCTCACACACACACACACAGTCTCTCTCACACACACACACAGTCTCTCTCACACACACACACAGTCTCTCTCTCACACACACACAGTCTCTCTCTCACACACACACACAGTCTCTCTCACACACACACACAGTCTCTCTCACACACACACACAGTCTCTCTCACACACACACACAGTCTCTCTCACACACACACACACAGTCTCTCTCACACACACACAGTCTCTCTCACACACACACACAGTCTCTCTCACACACACACAGTCTCTCTCACACACAGTCACAAACACACAGATGTACACAGCATTCAGTGAACATTTAAATTTTTCAATCTTTTCTAGCAGATCAAAGCCCATCTCGACCCAGTCCCGTTCTCTGATTCTCACCCCAGTAAGATCTCATGATCATACCACATCCCCAAAAGATTGCTTTGAATTCTGAAGTTTATATTAAAGAGAGTAAAATATCACACAGATCAGACCATGGACTTTGATCGGTGAGACAGAAGAAAAAAAAAAAAAAAAGCGTGATTGCATTCTTTGAAACCAAAGCAGAGGAGTGACCAGAGTGAAGAGTGAAAGGAGAAAAGACAGAAAGGGGAGTGGAACACGCTTTGGATAACCTTTTGAGGGACAAATTCTGAATCAGCTGAACTGCTTTCCTGTAGAAAGATCAGAGATCAGGCAGTCGCAATGTGATGACATCACTTCCAGGGCTGTTTGGGTGTATTAGACTTTCTGCATGCTGGTGTGTCTTTGTTTACTTACCTGATTATATATAGATCGTAACAGCTATCAATCATTTTAGAGGTATTTTTCAAAAATGCCACATACTTTACCTGAGAAAGTAGCCATCAGATTAAAGGAGCAATAAGTAAAAGATCCTCACCGGTTATATAATCACACACATTACTAGTCACATGGCTTCACCTGACAGAGAACTTTCACAATTCGGCACCGTTTATGTTGAACACTTATACGGAACCCTGTCTATGTTGTAAATGTTGCCAAGCTTGCATTATGATTTTGTGAGTTGCCTTTTATGGAAGGGAAAAAATAAATAGGTAGCGCTGAACAGCTTAGCGCTAGTCAGAGTGGGCCAGAAAAATAAACACGGAACGCTTGGAGGAAGAAACTATTACGACTCGTTGTATGCTTCTACAACGTGTACAGGAGAGAAATTGTTATTATTGTGGACACAAATTTTAGAGCTGCACAAAATTACAGACTGCACCTTTAATGGAGGAATACTGATACAGATGTAGTAGGTTATTGAGTGCGTGTACCTGTGTAACGGGCTCCTCCTCTGTTTGCTGTGTGTTAAACACTGTGGCTGCGTTGTCAGCCCCCAGAAGCCTGCGAGCCATCTTCTCCTCATAGGTTAACCTCTGAAAGCAAGCAGGATTAATGGGTAAGGGCTTTAGGTTAGTGTCACGCGACGCTCGTCATATTACTGCAGAATTACACGGACTTGAATTAGTGACCATGCCGAGTCAGTGCTGGAGGTGGGGAGGGGTTTGTCCGGTTGGGTTTCTACTATGAACACACACAGGAAGTGGACCGACCTTTGGGCTTCCAGTCCAAAGAAACATCTGCTAAACTTCTTTAAAACCAAAAGTGAGGTTTTAATAACTGCCCAAGCTCTGGTGCTTTCCTAATTCACAACATTTTCTATCTCAGAGATTCATCGAGTCTCTTCCCATCCCCTCAGTAGATTAAAGGATAAAGGATCCCTTAATAACCTTAATAAGACTTCGCCATAAGGAATTAATTCCGCTCGACTATACACTGTAGTAGAAAGGACATTATTTCCTGTCAGGTTCACTTCTGAGTCTGGGTCGTCTCAAGGTTTCTTCCTCGTATCGTCTCAGGGAGTTTTTCCTTGCCGTCGTCACCTCAGGATTCATCGGTAGGGATAAATAATTTTAGTTTAATCTCTAAACTTTAACACTTTTCTTCTGTTTCTATACTTCTGTAAAGCTGTGAATTGTCTTATACATGTAATTGTTGTATGGACTGAATTCTACGTGTATTCACTACTTTAACCTTCGGCTAATTAGAACTCTGCTGTTTGTGACGGTTCAGCAGCGATGCAGATGCAGAAGATGCAAATGAGGTTCACTTTTCTCAGTTATCTGTAAGAGTTCTGTTGTGTTTAATACAATCTGAGACATGTTAATAATCCTTTTTTATCCAGACACGCACACACACACACACACACACACACACACACACACACACACCTGCTGGCCGTTGCTGACTCGTTCCTCTTTAAAGCGCAGCTTCCTCTCCAGGTCTTGAATGACGGCATCTTTCGAATCCTGGATCTCTGAGTCACTTACGATCCGTGGTGTGCGAGGGGTCTTACGCAGGAAGCTGCAGTTTAAAGGCCGCACGAGACAGAGAAAGAAAACGTCACAACGCAAAACCAAGATACTTTTTGCAAAACCAAGATACTAACGGCTTCTCCGAAGCTTTTAAACGTAACGCGATAGATCGTGTTATTTAAACTTATAAACTTTTTGAAAGTTACAAATAAAAAAAGCTCCTCGTGGATTGTGAGACGCTGCATGGTACTGTATAACTCTAACAGAGAAATCTTATTAGATCCTCGGTGTCGCCGTTTATTACAACCGGCCGTCGTTGAGACACGTCCGCCGAGCGGAAACTGCTTTCCAAACCCATCGGAACGCTCTGGCGTCACGGAAGCGTGAGAATTCGTAAGCAGTTGTAAAAATGTGGACCGTATCCTGTCTGGAGTGAGCTGATCCTCGTGAACATCTGTTGTGCTTAAAAAAATCTCTTCCAGCTCTCACAGAAATTGTATCTCTAACCCTAGGAGACACAGTTTTGACTGACAGGCTCTGGATGCCCCGCCCATTTCTTCTCCCCCCCACTCCTTAAGAAGTCAGGTCAGCCGAGTGCCGCCTAAACACTGATCTGTGCATCAGAAACCCTGCTAAACACCTCCAACACACACACACACACACACACACACACACACTTTATTTGCCCTTACACAGTACCATAAAACTCCTACATGGTCACAGTAGTGTGTGTCCCCATTTATAAAACTAAAAATCTTTCGATGATGTAAATCTAACTGGCTTTCACTGCTCACTTGGTGAGTGTTAATACTGGTGTGGTTTAACAGCGTGCACAAGGAGGTGGTGCAGTGTGTAGTGTTCGCTCACGGCTCGCAGATTTAATCCTAAGCTCGGAGTTTCTATGCACGTTCTCCTTCTTATCTCCAAAAAAAATAACATGGATGTGGACGTAGGATTAACGGAGATGGATTCCTTCTAAGTGTGTAAAAGTGTGTGTCAGGTTGCCTGGTGAATAAACTGGGGTCTCATTCAGGATATATTCCTGCTTCATTCCCAGTGATCCAGGGTTAATGTGAACGTGTGTGTGTGTGTGTGTGTGTGTGAGTGTGAGTGTGTGTGTGATTGTGTGCATGCGTGTGTGTGAGACTGAGTGTGTGTGTGAGTGTGAATGTGTGAGTGAGAGTGCGTGTGTGTGTGAGTGCATGCGTGTGTGAGTGCGTGCGTGTGTGTGTGTGTGTGAGTGCGTGTGCTAGTGTGTGTGTGTGTGAGTGCGTGTGTGTGTGTGAGTGAGTGCGTGTGTGTGTGTGAGAGTGCGTGTGTGTGTGTGTGTGTGAGTGCGTGTGTGTGAGTGCGTGTGTGTGAGTGCGTGCGTGTGTGTGAGTGCGTGAGTGTGTGTGAGTGCGTGTGTGTGTGTGTGTGAGTGCGTGTTTGTGTGTGTGTGTGTGAGTGCGTGTGTGTGTGTGTGTGTGAGTGCGTGTGTGTGTGTGTGTGTGTTCTTGATACTGCCATCCTCTAGTGTCTCATTTCTCTAATTCTGAGGCATAAACCGATTTTGATAAAGCTCTATATTTTAACTCAGAACACACACACACACACACACACACACACACACACACACACACACACACACACATTCCCTCCTGTCTCGAAAAAGGTCCTTCCTTCTCTATAAACATGCTTTATAAGAATGTAAACATGAGCTTCTATCCAGGAGCCGCAGTGCAGCTGTAGGAGTCCGTGGCTACGCTCCAAATTACAATACGCGCTCCCTACGCAGTGCTCTACCGCGGATCATCAAGAAGCCGTGCACTCGGTGGACCGTGAACATGTGGCTTTGTTTAGGGTGAAGCGTGTGCCGCTGACCTTAACACTTAATCTTAAGGAATGAAAACTAAAGAAAAAAATTCCGAGCTGCTCTATAAGAGACGAAAACTTGAAATCACTGCTATCTAAATTTTTAACCACGTTATTCAGCGAAGCAAACAGTTTAATCGCCTGTTAAATCGCCAGTCGTTTTTAATTAATCAACAGAAGAGAAAAAAATACCTGCTGTTTTTACATTGTACGTTATTATGCTATCAGAATTATCGTAGATACAAGTATCCCACTAGGAAGCTGCTCAAGTCGTAATTACGACTGGGAAACACAGAGATCGTTATGATACCCGAGTTGATGAGATGTGATGAGTCCTAGACTAAAGGGGAAAGAGAAAAGAAATTTGATGCGCGTGAAATACGAGAATATAAATAGACCTGGAGTCGTCCGTGTTTCGTGTACTTTCTGACAACAGAGCACGTGAACACGACTTACTCGTAATTACCACTTCAGAAGTGGGATGTAGGATAATTGAGAGCACGTGAAGGTATTTGTCTAAGACTCTTCACTGTGCCATCAATTTTTAAATAATAAAAGAAGCCGAAAATTGACGACAAATGCCATCAGCACCAAAAGAAGCAGAGGAGGATGGGTACTTACACTGTGCCATTTCCTTTGGGCAGCCCCAGGGCATTGACAGGTGGTGCAGAGGGCGTGGCTGGCAGCACAGACACCAAATACCCAGCAGGTGATTGGGGTTTGGATGTGAATGGGGAGGAGCTGTCAGAGCGGGTGGGGCTTGTGGTGACAGGAGGCGGGGGCGGAGGTGGTGGAGGGGGAAAGTCCTGCGGTGGGCCACAGGGAGAGGTGACGGTACTAGAGCTGAGGAAGGGTGGAGGAGGAGGAGGGA